>NC_041394.2:195907662-196207662 GCF_900747795.2 Erpetoichthys calabaricus
ATTGCACATGTGTTAATATGTATGCTTACACAGTATTAAAAGACACTCAACAATTAACGTCATTTACCTTCGTTCCCACGTTTGACTCGTGCTGTAAATCTCTTCCTTGTTTTCAGTTCACGTGATTATGTAGGAGGCGTGATGATACGATACGTGACTCCGCCTCCTCCATTAGAGTATATGGACAAAAAACAGGTTCCAGTTATGACCATTACGCGCAGAATTTCGAAATGAAACCTGCCTAATTTTTGTATGTAAGCTGTAAGGAATGAGCCTGCCAAATTTCAGCCTTCTACCTACATGGGAAGTTAGTGATGAGTGAGTGACTGAGTGAGTGAGTGAGTGAGTTAGTCAGTCAGTCAGTCAGTGAGGGCTTTGCCTTTTATTAGTATATTATTAGTAGTTTAACGTACTGCACAATAAAAATTTGGATCTCCTATTTCTAAGTCAAAAGCTTTAACAAGAGAGAGACAGAATCTATTTCGTTGTGCAAATGTTTATATCTTATAAGAATATGTTTTAATTTCTGTTACATAATAATCTGAATAAAATGTTTAGCTTGTTCTTAACTGATTTTTGTTATTTGCAATATTTAGATATCTTCTACAGCTTGATTGAGACAGTTTGGTTTGACTTTTTTACCAGGGCATCAGATAAAGACCAGGAATGTTGTTTACCTACTGGACTGGACCTGTAAAACTGAAAAGAGCATGCAGTCTGTCTTTTTTATGTCCATGTATGTTATTTTCCTTTGGATAAACAGTTTTCTATATAATGTTAAATGCAAAAATAGGCTCATATCCTAAAAAGCTTCTTTAAACCACTTGCAGGCATGTTAAGAGGCATTTCATCTACTAACATGGATAGGAAAAATGGACATGGCAATTGCTTGTTTTGATATATAAGATACAATCCACCCTTTCCCTCCAGAAGAAATAATTTTATTGATTTAAATATTCTTTTAAATGGAGATTTAAAAGATTTAAATTAAACTTAACTCTTTTGTAATGTGAAATGGTATCCTAGTATGTCTTTATATTCTCTCTCTGTCTGATTTGCATGATACAACAACAACAACATTTATTTATATAGCACATTTTCATACAAAAAATGTAGCTCAAAGTGCTTTACATAATGAAGAAAAGAAAAATAAAAGACAAAGTAAGAAAAATAAGACATTAATTAACAAAAAAAAAACTCCAGACGGCTGGAGAAACAAATATAATCTGCAGGGGTTCCAGACCATGAGACCTCCCAGTCCCCTCTGGGCATTCTACCTCACATAAATGAAACAGTCCTCTTTGTATTTAGGGTTCTTACGGAAGGACTTGATGATGATGGTCATGCAGACTTCTGGCTTTTAATCCATCAATGTTGGAACATCATTGTGCTTTGAGTAGATGGTGGTGGCGCAGATACCGAAAAAAGAAACAGAAGAGAGAGTAGGGGTTAGTACGGATTTTAGAGCCACCATGAATAGTTATTACAATGAATTGAATATACAGAGTATCAGGATTAAATTAAAGTGAAGTTATGAGAAGGCCATGTTAAAATAATGTGTTTTCAGCAGTTTTTTAAAGTGCTCCACTGTTATTAGCCTGGCGAATTCCTATTGGCAGGCTATTCCAGATTTTAGGTGCATAACAGCAGAAGACCGCCTCACCACTTCTTTTAAGTTTTGCACTTGGAATTCTAAGGAGACGCTCATTTGAAGATCTAAGGTTACGATTTGGAATATAGGGTGTCAGACATTCTGATATATAAGATGGAGCGAGATTATTGAAGGCTTTATAAACCATAAGCAGAATTTTAAAGTCAATTCTGAATGACACAAGTAACCAGTGTAGTGACATCAAAATTGGAGAAATGTGCTTGGATTTTCTTTTCCTAGTTAGGATTCTAGCAGCTGCATTCTGCATTAGTTGCAAACAATTTATGTCTTTTTTGAGTAGTCCTTAGAAGTGTGCGTTACAGTAATCTAGTAGACTGAAAACAAAAGCGTGAACTAATTTTTCAGCATCTTTCAATGACATAAGAGATCTAATTTTTGCTATGTTTCTTAAGTGAAAAAGTGCTGTCCTAGTGGTCTGATGAATATGCGATTTAAAATTCAGGTTACAGTCAACAGTTACCCCTAAGTTTTTTACCTCTGTCTTGACTTTTAATCCTAATGCATCGAGTTTATTTCTGATAACCTTATTGTATCCATTATTGCCAATCACTAAAATTTCAGTTTTCTCTTTATTTAGCTTGAGAAAATTACTATTCATCCATTCAGAAATACAAGTAAGACATTGTGTTAGTGAGTCAAGAGAATTGGGGTCATCAGGTACTATTGATAAATACAGCTGTGTGTCATCAGCATAGCTGTGGTAGCTCACGTTGTGCCCTGAGATAATCTGACCTAACGGAAGCATGTAGATTGAGAAGAGTAGCGGACCCAGGATAGAACCTTGTGGAACACCATATAGAATATCATGTGTCATAGAAGTATAATTACCACAACTAACAAAGAATTTTTTCCCTGCCAGGTAGGATTCAAACCAATTTAAGACACTGCCAGAGAGGCCCACCCATTGACTAAGGCGATTTCTAAGAATATTGTGATCAATGGTGTCAAATGTGGCACTCAGATCTAGGAGGATGAGAACAGATAAATGGCCTCTGTCTGCATTTACCTGCAAGTCATTTACTACTTTAACGAGTGCAGTTTCTGTGCTGTGATTTGTTCTAAAACCTGAATGAAATTTATCAAGAATAGCATGTTTATTGAGGTAGTAATTTAACTGCATAATGACTGCCTTCTCTAGAATTTTACTTAAGAAAGGCAGGTTAGAGATGGGTCTAAAATTTTCAAAAGCAAAGGGGTCAAGATTATTTGTCTTGAGTAGGGGTTAACTACAGCAGTCTTAAGACAGTCTGGGAAGACCCCCGTATTTAACGACGAACTTACTATGTCAAGAATATTATCGATTAGCACGCCCGATACTTCTTTGAAAAAACTTGTTGGTATTGGGTCAAGGACACAGGTGGAGGGTTTCAGTTGAGAAATTATTCTATGTAAATCAGGTAAATCTATCCTGGTGAAAGAATTTAATTTGTTTATAACGAAATCCTGCGGCTTAGGAGGATCCGCAGTGTTGGGGAGATATACTATGTCATTTCTAATATCATTAATTTTTTGATTAAAAAATACAGCAATAGCCTCACAGGTTTTACTGGAAGTATTTTGGATGCATTCCTTTGCGTTACCTGGGTTTAGTAGACGATCAATCATAGAGAATAAGACTCTGGGATTACTAGCATTGTTATTTATAATCTTAGAGAAATAGTAGCGCCTCTCAAGATGGACTGTGTTATTGTATTCTGTTATTTTAACCTTCAATATTTCATAGTAGATAGTTAGTTTAGTTTTCCTCCATTTACTCTCAGCTCTACGGCATGTTCTCTTTAAATCAGACACTCTTTGGCTCTTCCATGGTATAATAATGCTAGAAGATTTTTTAACTGTCTTTTCAGGTGCAACTATGTCAACAGCAGCTCTCACTCTAGTATTCAATCTTTCCACCTTACTGTTTACATTATCCTCGGTTATAATACGGTTCAAGGTGGCCATTTATCTGGCATGAATCAAGAAAACATTCCATTATACTTTGATTTATATAGTACATTATTCATAAGGTGTTTACTTATCTATCCCTGTCTTTATTTTTTTATAACGCCTTATTGTTGTGACTAGCACTGCTGACATAAATTTCCACGATTATGGTCAATTCTTGTGTGTACTATATCTATGTGTATACATGGAGCACTGGATTACTCCTGCTTTGCAATACTTTGCAATAGACCAACTTCCCATCAAAAGTTGGTTCCTGATTTTCCCCCAGTGCTGCCAGGATACGCTATCCCATCCTCCAGCCCTACTGGCAGAAATAGATTTCTTTTACAAGATTCTATACATGTACTTGTTTCCTTTTATTTGAATACTTTTTTTTTAATTCTAGCTAGAACTCACTTTTTTCCTTGTAAAGTTTAAAAAATATTACTGTTTATTAGTGTTGATTGACAAAATTCTCCAAAGCGTTTTTCACAGTGAATATGCTAAGTTCACCGGTGACCTTATTCACTGAATATTTTCATGGAAATTTGCCTTGCAGTCAGCATAGGCAAACATTTTTTCCCAGCAACCCATGATGCTCTTGATGCTTTGTGAGTTGTAGCAGCCATGTGTGGAACTTTCACACATACGTAGTCTATAATCGTTTCCAATCTATTTCAGAAATGCGTGACAATCATTGCTCCAGCCAGATTTCCACATTGCATGTGTTAAAAAAGAAAAAAAATTCATTTGAAGGGTACTTTAGCTGACCATTAATGATAATATTATGCACACTGACATTGGAAAATTAGAACACTCTAGACAAGAACAGGCCATTCAGCCCAACAAAGCTTACCAGTCCTATCCACTTATTTCTTCCAAAATAACATCAAGTCAAGTTTTGAAATTCCCTAAAGTTTTACTGTCTACCGCACTACTTGGTAGCTTATTCCAAGTGTCTATCGTTCTTTGTGTAAAGAAAAAACTTCCTAAAACTACCCTTAACAAGTTTCCAACTGTGTCCACGTGTTCTTGATGAACTCATTTTAAAATAACAGTCTCGATCCACTTCAATCATGTCACCTCTTTATCTTCTTTTGCTTAAACTGTATAGGCTCAGCTCTTTTAATATTAATTCATAATTCAACCCCTGTAGCCCTGGAATGAGCCTAGTCACTCTTCTCTGGACCTTTTCTAGCACTGCTATATCCTTTTTGTAGCCTGGAGACCAAAACTGCACACAGTACTCCAGATGAGGCCTCACCAGTGCATTATAAAGGTTGAGCATAACCTCCGTGGACTTGTACTCCACACATTGCGCTATATAACCTAACATTCTGTTTGCCTTATTAATGGCTTCTGAACACTGTCTGGAAGTCGATAGCTTAGAGTTCACTATGACTCCTAAATCCTTCTCATAAGGTGTACTCTCGATTTTCCGACCGCCCCTTGTGTATTTAAACCTAACATTTTTACTTCCTATGTGTAATACTTTATATTTACTGACATTAAATTTCATCTGCCTCAAATCTGCCCAAGTCTGTATGCTATCCAAGTCCTTCTGTAATGATATAACAGATTCCAAATGATCTGCTAATGTGTGCCACAAGATTGGAACTCTGCAATCACAATGATATGTATTTTATTTCCTTATTGCTGCATTGTCACTTGATGATGATGAGTTGTATGAGAGGTTGGACACTAAGGAGGGAGAAAAGGACCTGTACCGATTGGCTAGACAGAGGAACCGAGCTGGGAAAGATGTGCAGCAGGTTAGGGTAATAAAGGATAAAGATGGAAACATACTCACAAGCGAGTAGAGTGTGTTGAGCAGATGGAAAGAGTACTTTGAGAGGCTGATGAATGAAGAGAACAAGAGAGAGAACAGGTTAGATGATGTGGAGATAGTGTATCAGGAAGTGCAACGGATTAGCAAGGAGGAAGTAAGGACAGCTATGAAGAGGATGAAAAATGGAAAGGGTGTTGGTCCAGATGACATACCTATGGAAGCATGGAGGTGTTTTAGGAGAGATGGCAGTGGAGTTTTTAACCAGATTGTTTAATGGAATCTTGAAAAGTGAGAGGATGCCTGAGGAGTGGAGAAGAAGTGTACTGGTGCCGATATTTAAGAATAAGGGGGATGTGCAGGACTGTTGTAACTACAGGGGGATAAAATTGATGAGCCACAGCATGAAGTTATGGGAAAGAGTAGTGGAAGCTAGGTTAAGAAGGGAGGTGATGATTAGTGAGCAGCAGTATGGTTTCATGCCAAGAAAGAGTACCACAGATGTGATGTTTGCTTTGAGGTTGTTGATGGAGAAGTATAGAGAAGGCCAGAAGGAGTTGCATTGCGTCTTGTGGACCTGGAGAAAGCATATGACAGGTTGTCTCGAGAGGAGTTGTGGTATTGTATGAGGAAGTTGGGAGTGGTAGAGAAATACGTAAGAGTTGTACAGGATATGTACGAGGGAAGTGTGACCATGGTGAGGTCTGCAGTAGGAGTGACGGATTCATTCAAGGTGGAAGTGGGATTACATCAGGGATCAGCTCTGAGCCCTTTCTTATTTGAAATGGTGATGGACAGGTTGACAGACGAGATTAGACCGGAGACCCCGTGGACTGTGATGTTTGCTGATGACATTGTGATCTGTAGCAATAGTAGGGAGCAGGTTGAGGAGACCCTGGAGAGGTGGAGATATGCTCTAGAGAGGAGAGGAATGAAGGTCAGTAGGAACAAGACAGAATATATGTGTGTAAATGAAAGGGAGGTCAGTGGAATGGTGAGGATGCAAGGAGTAGAGTTGGGGAAGGTGGATGAGTTTAAATACTTGGGATCAACAGTACAGAGTAATGGGGTTATTGTGGAAGAGAGGTGAAAAAGAGAGTGCAGACAGGGTGGAATGGGTGGAGAAGAGTGTCAGGAGTGATTTGTGACAGACGGATATCAGCAAGAGTGAAAGGGAAGGTCTACAGGACGGTAGTGAGACCAGCTATGTTATATGGGTTGGAGACGGTGGCACCGACCAGAAAGCTAGAAACAGAGCTAGAGGTACTGTAGCAGAGTTAAAAATGCTAAGATTTGCATTGGGTGTGACAAGGATGGATAGGATTAGAAATGAGTACATTAGAGAGTCCTCTCAAGTTGGACAGTTGGGAGACAAAGTCAGAGAGGTGAGAATGCGTTGCTTTGGACATGTGCAGAGGAGAAATACTGAGTATATTGGTAGAAGGATGCTGAGGATAGAGCTGCCAGGAAAGAGAAAAAGAGGAAGGCCTAAGAGAAGGTTTATGAATGTGATGAGAGAGGACATGCAGGTGATGGGTGTAACAGAGCAAGATGCAGAGGACAGAAAGATATGGAAGAAGATGATCTGCTGTGGCGACCCTTAATGGGAACAGCCAAAAGAAGAAGAAGAAGAAGATTGCTAGCTTGTCGCCATTTTTTTGCATTTTGTTTGTGATTTTTTTTCCGCCTACATCTTCTGTGGTTTATATTGCTGCCTCACAGAATCCAGAATAGTCCAGAATAGTTGGCAGATACTTCTCTAGCCATTAGGGACACTTAAATGATCATTGCACAATTATCATCCACTCAAAACTAGTTAAATTCCTACTTCCCCATTAGCTTCAATGCATTTCTTGGAGTCCAGCAAAGCTCCTGAACATTTCTATGATTTTGCGAAACTGTTGCAAAGCGAACTCCTCACAGTCAGCTTGTCACTACTGCTCATTGACTATGTGATGCTAGGCATACATTTAATCATAAGGTTATTAGCTTCTGGTTCCTTTGCATAGCTATAGAAATTCACCTTAATGTTTCTTGATGATTTCACCCAAGTTGAGCATGTATGGTAAAAAAAGTAAGAATTGATCCTTGTAGCATACGATACTCTATGACTTACAGTCAACTAAACCTGTGAAGACTTTTCTTCCAGTTATATATGATTGTAAATAGCTCAAGGCAGTGCTAGGAAAGGCCAATTCACCATCTAAATGGGAAATAAAGAAATTAAGGTCTGTGCTGTCAAAAGCACCTCTTTGATCTAGAAGACTATGTACAAATTTGTGCTAGCATTAACTCCTTAGTCATTTACTTAGTCTAAGACAGGTCCCTTGAAATGATTAGCTCTAAAACCAGATTTGGCGTGAAGTTACATGGAGGCCTGACTGTGTCCAAGTTTCCCCCTTTAGAAATCAGGCACTTTGCTCAGCAACTCCCCTCCTATTAGCAACATTCACAGAAGCTAGAGACAATAAAATTCTACCTCAAACTTTTCGTCAAGCATTAATCATCATTTTTCCTAAACAAAATAAGGATGCATTACAATGTGCATCAATTTCACTTCTGAATAATGATGTTAAGATACTCTCCAAAGTCCTAGCTAGGAGGATGGAGAAAGTGCTGCCTTCAGTAATATCACAAGATCAAACTGGATTTATTAAAGGCCGACATTTAGCGTCCAATCTTGACGTCTGTTTAATGTAATATACTCACCCGCAAAGTCAAACACCCCAGAGATTTTATTATCCTTGGATGCAGAAAAAGCATTTGATATGATTGAATGGAATTACCTTTTCACTACATTGGAGAAATTAGGGTTTGGCCCGAACATTTGTGCATGGATCAAACTACTATATACCAATCCAGTAGCTTCTGTTTGTATTAACAACACTAATTCAGACTACTTTAAACTAGAACGTGGTACCAGACAAGGATGCCCCTTGTCACCACAACTTTTTGCAGTCGCCATTGAGCCACTGGCAGTTCAATGTCGAAATGCTTATGAGATAAAGGGGATTATCAGAGAAGGACTTGAACAGAAAATTTCTCTATATGCAGATAATATAGTACTGTATATATCAGCCCCACAAAATACTGTGCCTGCAGTCCTAACAGCACTTACAGAATTTCAAAAGATTTCTGGTCTCAGAATTAATTTGACTAAAAGTGTGCTCTTTCCACCAGTGAATTCCCAAGCACATAATATTAGATTGGACACTTTCCCTTTTATCATCGCAGATCAGTTCAAATATCTAGGGGTAAATATCACAAGTAAACATAAAGCTCTTTATCAACAAAATTTCGCTGTCTGTATGGAAAAAATCAAGCAAGACTTGCATAGATGGTCAACCCTTCATCTCACTTTAACTGGAAGAATTAACATTGTTAAGATGAATATCGTCCCTAAGCTTCTATTTTTATTTCAAAATATTCCAACATACATCAATAAATTGTTCTTTAAAAAAAATTAGATTCAACCATAACCTCATTTATTTGGCATTCAAAACATCCATGTATCCAAAGAGTGACCCTACAAAGACCAAAGGCAGATGGTGGCATGGCTCTACCTAACTTTCAATTTTACTACTGGGCAGCAAATATACAACATATAAAAACCTGAACATTGACACAAATAGATGAACATATGCAGGCTTGGTCTGCAATAGAAATAAAATCCTGCAGTTCCTCTTTATATTCCTTGCTTTGCACCCAATACATGCAAATTATCGCCAATATACTAATAACCCAATAATGCTTCACTCACTCAGAATATGGAACCAATGTAGGAAGCATTTTAAGATAGAGAATCTTTTATCGGTGGCACCTCTGCATGAGAACCACCTTTTTCAACCCTCGCAAACATATGCAGTTTTTAATGTCTGGAAAACATTTGGGATTAAATCACTTAGAGATCTGTACATAGACAACATCTTTGCATCCTATGAACAATTACATTCCAAATTTAACTTTCCAGCAACACATTTCTTTCACTACCTTCAAATTAGAAACTTTGTTAAACAAAACCTGCCCAATTTTCCTCACCTCCCATCTCCCTCTATGCTGGAAAATATATTGATCAGTTTCAAAGACTTAGACAGCATCTCTGCAATATATAAAACCATTTTACTGTCCCTCCCTTTCAAAGATCCAAGAGGACAATGGGAAAAGGATCTCTCCCTCAACATATCAGAAAAGGAGTGGAAAGTAGCAATGCAGAAAATTCAGTCGAGCTCCATATGCACAAAGCATACAATTATTCAACTCAAAATTATATATCGAGCACATCTGTCTTGCTTAAAACTGTCCAAAATTTTTCCAGGGCAAGATCCAACCTGCGAATGCTGCAATCAAGTTCCAGCCTCACTGGGTCACATGTTTTGGGCCTGCACCAAATTAACATAATTTTGGACAAAGATTTTTAAATGCCTTTCAGACAGCCTTGGTGTCACAATCCCTCCTAACCCATTAACAGCTGTGTTTGGTCTACTTCCAGATGAGGTCCTGTGATTGCCTTTACTACACTATTGGCACGTAGACTTATTTTGCTAAACTGGAAAAATCCTAACTCTCCCCTTTTAAGTCAGTGGGTAACTGATGTTTTATATTATCTGAAATTGGAAAAAATAAAATTCTCACTTAGAGGATCTGTGCAGAACTTTTTCAAAACCTGGCAGGATCTAATCAATACCATTTTAGAATAAGCTTTTAAAGCACTGAGGAAGCAGATTCTCTCCCTATTCTCCTTTTTTTTCTTTTTTTTCTCCATTTATCTTTTTTCACTTATTAATTTATCCATTTACTTATTTTTACTAGGTTTAAGTTTTATTCTGCTGCCCATGCTCTCTTTCTCGGGTGGGGATTGATTTGTTTTCAATCCTATTCTTGTAAAATTGATCTATTTGTATGGAATGTTGTGTGATTTCAATAAAATCAATAACATTATTTAAAAAAAAAATAGAAATCAGGCCCTTTGAAGTGCTTCTATTTGATTTATGTTAATCATCAATTATCAATCATTTTAGCCACTTGCTTACCCACTAACCTTACATTGATTGTGGTAGAATTGAGCTGTGTTAAACATCAACAGGGATAACCCAAAGACCATTAGATCAATCGTCAATGAATTGAACCACTTTACACGTCAAGGGGGACCAACCCCCTAGAATGGTTTATGCCGTGCCCACCCAGTTGTTTCCAGGTCCAACTACATTGCAATTTCTGGCTTTACCACAGACCTTACTAATACATTTCTAGAATTAAATTTTCATTCAAATAATTATTTAACTACTAATCATTTAAAATTCTAAAACATTAGCCTAAAACTAGGTTTGTAATTGTCTAAAACCAAGATTATTTGGCATATGCTAAACTGTTTTATATTATCAGTCAATAAAAAAAGATGAAAATGTAGTAATACCATCCATCCATCCATTATTCAACCCACTATATCCTAACTACAGAGTCACGGGGGTCTGCTGGAGCCAATCCCAGCCAACATAGGGTGCAAGGCAGGAAACAAACCCTGGGCAGGGCACCAGCCCACCGCAGCAGTAATATCATAACCTGTAAAATTTCTAAATCCTAGATCAATTCCAGTTTCAAACATCACTGATGGCTGAGAATACAAAAGGCAACACTATTTGAGTTATGAACGCCAAAAATAAAGAATGAATGGACCACTTAAGGTAACTGGATTTACAATTTGCCTTTTAAGAGGCTTTTTAATTTTTTGCACTCTGTCTTTTATCAATCTGTCACAGGACATGCCACATAATCAGGGTACTTTCTGTTTCTTACAAATTTCTAATCAGGATCTTTAGCAAGCACATTTCCTACTTCTGTCATTTTATCCATTTTAAAAATTCTACTTCCATGCTAATGTTTATTCACTCATATCTGCCTCTATTCTATAACAACATAATGCATGGGCCATAAGGAAAATCTATTAAAGAATGAAAAGAAATCAAATTACTTGCATTATTTTATTGCACATATTTGCTAGATTTATTCTGTAAAGAAAAAAAGACTACCGTAACAGTCATTATTTCAGACTTTAACTTTAGCTGATTTATATAAGATTCTGCCACAATAGTCATATGTTATGCATGAACTGATTACTATATTAGATATTGTGAGCATTCTTCCAATGAAGCAAACAAGCTAACTCACAGGTGTACAGAACAATGAGCAAAATTCCCATTTGATTCCCCATTTACGCTGACTGAGTGCATCATTTGTCATTTGCTTTCACTTTAGGCAACTGGGGTTTGTGTCAGATCCAAAGTGATATATCCAATAGCTATTTCCAATGAGAATATTACAACATTAAAAAAAAAAATTGAAAATTTGTAGAAATACAAATCTCACTCTTCTGGAGCTGAAAAATGCTGTTAGATACCTTGTACGAAAAAGTCATAAAGTGCTTTTGTCCAGTTTATAAACAGTATCTCAAGCCCAGAATGTAAAATACAGGATGTAGCTATCAATAGGGTTTATTTTAAACTGTGATAGACAAATAAAAAGACAAGATATTTCTTTGTTGAAAATATTCACATATAACATGTGTAGCAAAGCGTACTGTATGTTTCTACAATTTCTATCTACACTGGGATATTTTTTATCAATTATACAAACAATTTTTCTTTGTATTAGTGCCAATCAACCAGGTATTTCAAGTGCTGGTGACTTATTTCTCAAGTCATTTATTAACTAATTGACACACGTTCAGATAAGTGTATGCTTTATGTTAAGAACTAAATTACTAATGCAGTGTTTGGAAGTGTCTTGCTTTGTGTGGGTATTGTAGGACATGCACACACACACTCATACACACACGAGACCAGCTTAATATACAGCTGCCTGATATGCATATCTTTAAGAGGTGGTAAGAAAACCTAAATTCTCAAGAGAAAAATCCATGCAGACACAGAGAGTTTACACATGCAGTGCCTGGCAGGAATTAAGTGTACAACTCCAGAATTGTGAAGCAGCAATGCTAACCTCTGTGCCGTCCACTAATAAAGTGATAGTAACAAAAATTTTCAAACATGTGGATAAGGAAATATATTTATATATATATTTTTAAGCTTTATTCTGCAGCCAGTCCTCGAAGTGCAAGGTGTGAAATAAAATGGGCTCCGGCGGATCCGGGATCCTGTTGGACACCCCAAATGCTTGAAAATCAAAAATGTTGGAGACTCTGAAAGTAAATTGTTGTAAAATCATTGCCTGTGATTGGGATTGGGTTAGAAAATGTTTTTTGTGCAGCAGACAGTTCTACACAGGCAGGGCTAGATGTTTGAATGACAAAAGCCCACCAGCAAGGAAGACATTAGTCTCTAGAGGACTTGACAAAGAGGACAAAGATCTTTACAGGACTTTACTTAAGCCATTCGTGCTTGCCTTGGTTTCAGTGAAGATGAGCAGTATGAAGGTGGATAGCAGAATTTGACAAGGATTGTTGATGCCATAATATCAATAGTAATGTCATAGGTGGAGAACACCGTTTTACATTTGTCTGCCTACATGCTGTGCTGGTCAGTGGCAGCGTGGTGAATGGTGAATTACCTTAATCTTCCTCATGAAATTGCCATTTTAGCATCACACACACACAATGTCTATGTCTGTATGTCTATTCAGAAGAACAAGGAGGTGTCTCTTATCCACCTGCATCTGTGCTGGCCATTACCCAGGTTCGACAGATTGTTGACTAGTCTGCTGGGATAATCATATTAAACATGGAACTATAGTCCACGAACAGTATTCTCACGTACTGTATGTTCCCTAGTGTTCAATGTGAGTCAGTGCACACCTATAAAAGCACTTCATGTCAATGCTCCTCGACTAGCAACACACTATTACTGATAGGTAGGACCTTGCTGCCTTTATAATCGGCAAGGTGATGGATCATATTTTTGATATTTGATTATTTACTGGTGGTCCTAGCCCTCTAAGAGCCAATCCCAGAAGGTTAAACATATCAAATCTCAAACATTAGCATGTGGGGTATCATTTTAGACTATTTCAAGGTCATTGGTTATGAATATGACAATATTTTTTATTTTTTATCCTTCACTAGGGATCTAGCCCTCTATGGACCTCTGTCAGAGGGTGACAAATTACAAAGCTCTATTACAATTGAGAATATGTAGACTTTAAACATTTTAAAATGAGGCACACATTTTAATATTTCAAATATTTGACTCCTCTATTCTTGTTTATTATGTACTTTTCCCTAAGTAAGTAAATCATTACATTTCTTATGAACACTGCAAATTAGGGTGGCATCAGCTAATTTTGACTTTTGGGACTTTGATGTCATGTGGAATATAGCTAACAACAGTTTTAAAGCCATTGAATTTTTATATTAATAATATTTTATAATAGTCTTTATAATTAATAAAGTTATAAATACATATTTCAAACAAAGTAAGGTAGCCAATTATAATTGAATTATAAGGCTTGAATTTTTATCTAATCAACTTGCCTATATTTAAGTAACAGGTGCCAGAAAAATACAATGAACTGGTAAAAACAGAGTTAACTTTTATTCTGGACATGGATTAATAGAACCTGAATCATAGCAGCAGGACATTTTGGCATCTGTTCCACATCAGACATTTAAGGTATCAAAGATATTTTTTTTTCTGTTGAAGCTTTTCTATAGAATTGCCAAATTTATTTCTAAGATGTTGCTTAATTTACATTTGCAAGTGTGATGCCACTATTATTTTAATGTACAGATGTAATGTTGTTATCACTTAATAATTTTTTAAAACGCTGGTATAGCTTTGCAGCATTAGGAAATGTTTATGCCTGTTTAAACTGGTCAACAGAATGCAGTTGGGTCACTAATAGCAAAATAAGTGTACCTGGCAGTGGCATGTCGTCTCTTCTAGTACGTTGTCCAAAGCGAAGTGGCTGCTATAAATCTTTTTTTTTAATGTTTTAATGTATAGAATGTGGTTTGAGAGGTAATGCTGATTGACAGAACAGCTGAAAAGAGAAATTTGGAAACTATTAAGAGTGTGATATAAGCACTAAGTATTGGTTTACACTGCATATGGTTATTTAATATTATTAATATCTATTCCTTTGTTAAAAGAGCTTTAATAAAACTCATATTAAGAGGTGAAGCAATAATGTGGAAATTATTGTTGTTTGCATTTGTGACTACAGGTTACATTGTAAATCAAAATAGAATTAAAAAAGTAACCAAATAGATACTTACTAAATATCCCGTAACATGCTGTTTCTGAAAACGTAAAGCTGAGTTCAAGAGGGCCAAGAAAAAGACAACCCTACAAGTGTATGCATTTTTCTGAAAATAATGTAATCTTATTCAGGGACATTAATTTCATCTGAAATTCCAAATTCCATTTGGTGGCTGAAGTTCTGCATTTACAAAGGTAGAAAAAAAGCCTGTGGTATTTACTGTGGCCCTCAAGAGGTGCCGGGGGTTGCATTTAGATTCTTAAGTAGACTATGCAATGAAATTGTTAGAGGTAGTTATCAAAGTTAAGTTTAAACTTTGTAAAAATTTCTAAGTTTTGAGTTTGTGAAAATCTGTCTTTATGTATTTTTCATTCTTGTCCATGTCGATGCCACTGATCTTTATTGTCACATACACTGTGAGAACATAGTGAATTTTTTGTGTAAGAGTTGCAGTGATGTATAAATAAATAGAGTATATAAATAAAAGTATCAGAAGACAAATAAAGAAAGAAAGAACATATATAAATACAGCAAATAAGAATGAAAATGTGCCATACAGTACAATTACAAATCACCCAACAGGTAGGTGCAGATTACTGAGACCTTACTGAGACTCATTGACCTTGTGGCCTGGGGGAAGAAGAAGCTTTCCTTGTAGTCAGTGGAGTGAGTGGTAAGGCTTTAGTAGCACTTTCCAGAAGGCAGAAGTGGAAACAGAGGCCAAGTGGCCAACATCAGGGATGATGGATTCAGCTCTCCTCAGACATCTGATTGAGCAGATGGTATGAAGCTATGGAAGGTCATCCCTGATTATTTTAGAAGCTGTATAGACAGTTCTTTGGTTGAGTTACAATCCTGACAAGTGAGGTTATCAAACCACACCATGATGCATCTGGTCAGGATACTTTCAATAGTGCAGAGGTAAAAGTTTACTATTGTTGTGGTCCCCATCCCAAAACTGTTAAGCCTCCTCTGGAAAAAGAGCCTTTGCATACCCTTTTTCCATATGCAGGGGGTGTTGAGAGACCACAGAAGACAGATGGTGATGTGGAGACCCAGGAATCTAAAGCAGCTGCCTGGACCAGAAAGCCTTTGATGTGTAGTGGAGCCTGACCTGCTTTATTATTTTCTAAAGTCAACAATGATTTCCTATGTTGACTTAATATTCAGGGAGAGGTTGTTGTTATGGCACCATACAGTCAGCTTTTTTACCTTGCCCTTGTAGGCAGCCTCATTACGGTTGCTGATGAGGCCAGTCACAGTGGTGATATCAGCGAATTTGATGATCTTGTTGCCCTCATGCTTTGCTACATAGTCAAGAGGTGAGTAGACTGTATAGCACTGGGCTGAGTCACAGCAGCTTTGTGGAATACTGATATTAATGATCAGCGTGGACGAGTTACTTTTACCAATCCTCACTGACAGGTCTGTTTGTCAGGAAGACAAATGTCTTGCCACACAGTTGCTCAGTCTAAGGTCTTTGAGCTTTAACAACAAGCTGGAGGGTACAAAGGTGTTGAACGCAGAACTATAGCAAATGAACAGTATCCTGACATAGGTGTTTTTCCTTTCCAAATATCCTAAAGCAGTTTTCAAGGTGATGGAGAAGGCATAATCCACAGATCTGTTAATGCTGGTATGCAAACAGTAGCAGATCCAGAGTAGTTGGGGGTCAATGTAGATCATTACCAGTTTCTCCAGATGTTTCATTGCCACAAAGGTTAATGCAATGGGCCGATAGTCATTCAGAGAGGAAACAGCAGATTTCTTTTCACAGCCACACTTGTGGTTTTCTTAAAACACTGCTGTACCATACATGAAGACAATATTAAGCTGAAGATGTCAGTGTACATCTGTGACAGCTGGGTGGTGCATGCCTTCAGGACAGGATGCTGTCTAGGCTGGTGGCTTTGTGGGGTTTGACCTGTCTAAAAGTTTTCCACACATTTCACCAGGAGCACAGCTCCACTTGCCGGTAGTACTGGAAACCTTATTACGCACACCAAGACTAAGCTGTGAGGCTCAAAGCAAGCAAAGAATTATTCAGTTCATCTGGGAGCAAGGCAAACACAGTTGTTGATATTTTGTAGTCTGTGAGTACCTGCAAACCTTTCCACAGTCAATGCAGATTGTTGCCACCAAAATTATTTCCCAATCTGCTTCCATACTGGAGTGTTTGCTGCTTTGATTGCCCTCCTTAGCTTGCACCTAGATCTCTTGTAGTGCTCTGTGTCATTTGGATTAAAAGCTGCAGTCTGCTTCCTCAGGCAAAAATGAACAGCGCTGTTCACCCAAGGCTTCTGATTAATGAAGGAGCATGTAGTACGGATAGGCACACACAAGACCATACATAACCTGACATAATCTGTTACTGAGTTCGCATATCGTTCAGGTTCTCTGAAGAATTTTTAAATAAGGACAAGTCAGTCAGCATGCTAACCCTAACTCTAACCCTGTTTGTAAGCACACAGTAGACACACCCATGCATGGTCAGATGCCTTTAACTGTGGTGTAGCAGTGATCAAGTGTCTGATCGCTCCTAGTGTGACATGCTGGTAGAACTTAGGGAGGACTTTGTTGAACCTGCAGTGATTGAAGTCTTCCGTGATGATGGAGATAGCTTCACGGTGCTGGATGTCTTGTTTACAAATGGTGGTGTACAGCTTGTCTAGCACAGCCACAGCTTGAGCTTTTGGTGCAATGTATGCAACCATGATTAGCACTGAGGAAAATGTTCTCAGCAGGTAAACATTACTAAATTATTACTAAATAAAAAAAAAAATCTTCAACCTTACAGAAAACGTGCTTGTAAGTAACTTTGAAAGTATGTGCATCAAAGTATAGACACTAAGATTTTTTTGTTTGTCTTGAGGGAAATGTGATGACAAGCACAAATGAAATATTCCCATTTGTTTGATCGTTTGATTTGTTTGAGGAAGAATGAGAGCTACATGAGGCACACATATCATCTGACACTTGTGTCCAATGACCATATCTCTTCATGAAAAAGATGTGTTGTTAGTTTAAATGTTCAAATGACAGCACTGAAAATGCTAATAGGCAAGAGGCAACAAATAGAAGAATATTGTTAATGGGTCTTGACATAGACAAAGTCAGAAAAGCTAAAATAGTTTAACCTGTCTTAGGAAAAACTGAGTTTCTCTTCCTTCAAATACAGCAGAGACAAATTGAAATTGTGAAGTTGGAAATATGACATTTTTAAGCTTTTAATCATTATTTTGCTAACAAAAGAAATTCCTTACATTAAACTGACGTTAAGTTTCAGAATCTACAGCCCCGTCACATTTAAATAAGATAGCTGCTTTAATGTCACAATTGCACACACACAGCAACATTGATGAACGTTGGAAACAAGCATTAAAATGGCACATATTAAGTCATAAATAGCACAATGAAGTTACCTTGAAACATAAATAAAATGAACTTGAACAGATGAAAAATTAATTTTAGGAAAATCTAATATGAAAAAATATTCTGAAAGAATGATGTTAGACATCTGTGTCTCTAGCACTTATTTGAAATTAATGTGAACTTTAAGTGTAAATAGAACAAGACAGAGAGTTAATTTTGAGAGGGACGTTGTAGCACACCAAACCCCAGATGCAACCCCACAGAGTCATGGTTCAATGAAAAGATTTATTTCATCCAATATCTTACAAAAGGCTTCTCAAAATCGTTTGCATCACCACATTTTACAATTCTATCTCTCTCTCTTTCCTCCTCTCCACTCCACCCAGGTGACCTTTGACCGTCCTTCACACCCAACTCCAACATGCCTGGATGAGGCGGAGTGGCTTCTTTCATATATGACCCAGGAGCATTTCCGGTGCTAGGCCATAGCCCGCTGGAAGCACTTCCAGGTCAAACAGAAGTCCCTGAAAGTAGGGGCTACTAATCCCCTTGGCAGCCACCATGTAACCCAACAGGGCCGCCCCATAGGACAACAGGTCCCAGCATGCCCTGCGGGTATCTGTGTGAAAATCCTAACCCAGGGATGCTGAAGACACTAGTCCGAATAGATCATTTCCCAAAGTCCCTCCATTACACAGGCCTCGTGGTCAGGTAAAGAACTTCAGTCCATCCTTCCCAGGATACCAGCATATTCACTCTGAGGTTAGCACCTCCTGCCAACTTCCTGGCAAAGGCAGGGAACAGCCTATCTTTATGCTTTATTGGCTATCCGGCCAGGTACTGAATCATGCGCCATCCCGGTGGGGACACCAGTCCATATCTGTCGTCCATCACAATGTAAACAAGGCAACAAACTTTGGCAATCATTGGGAAAGCACTAAGGCATGATTGCAGTATAACCCTGTACAAATACTTGAGGGACTGTCCTTGGTTTATGCTCATTATGTGCAAAATGCTTTAGGTTAATTTCTGACTCTGAAAAACATTCCAGTTTATGACCTTAGTTTGATGAGTCTTTGACCAGCTTCAAATGAGCAGGATGGCACTATCTTTGATGTAGTATGTGGTTAAGAAGGAAAAAAAAATATTTTACTGTCATATTACTGAAAGTGCGCTTATTGTATTTGCATTCGTCACCAAATTCAGTCATCTTTACTTTAATCTCAGTATGCTGACTTATGGTTAAGAATTACTGTCACCTCAAAGTACTAAAGAGTACAAGACCAAATTCAGAGATACAGTATATCAAAGAGCAAGGATTAAATCACCCTCATTCAAGCAGGTATGTTTCACTGCTGGCTACAGTTGTATTTCTGAAGCTATCAGAAATCAAATAAAATGAAGAAAAGAAAGATTCCATTATAGAAGATAAACACACTGTTACATGCATGAGTTCAGCCTGTCTCTTTTGAGGTCCATTGTGAAGGATTTGGCAGCTACACCATAGTCTCCTTTTGACCCCCTAGCCACAAAGGCCTTCCTGATGACTTGCTGCCTTTTATTCTCACTCATTTACAACAGGTACAGAAGCACTATAAAAATGAGCTGTAAGTACAAACCCTCCGTTCGTGCCTTTTCTTTTATACTGCATCGTGAAGCCGGAAATCATATGACAGAGGGATGTCATCTCTAAACTTGATGGCATTAAAATCCCTGATGGATCTTTTAAAGATTTATTGTTTTCCATGTGGGTTGTGTAATGCCCAAACGTTCTTTTTACATTAAATTCACAGATTGAGTTATATTTTTAATCATAAATGCCATAATTTAAAGAGAAGAATTTCAGATCAAAATGCAAATCTTAAAAGCAATGTGAGAACATCACTAGAAGCATGGCTAGTTGCTGCTGCTAGACAAATGCAGGTGCCAGATGTCATAAAATGAATGATACTGACAAGGTGAAAGTCTACTGCAATTGTACTGCTGATGCGTTCTTGTGATTCTGAAGGTATTATCTACACTAACAATATTCCTTTGTTAAATGCCTTAGTTTTATGGATGTTTTTTTAGTTTAAAAAAAATATTGCATCAAAATGAAAAGTCTTTGTTAAGATATATTTCTAAACACTGCTTCCTATCATCACATACATTAACACAAAGCCTCTTTTCTATTTTCTGAAACTGCATAATAAGGAAAAGTTTATTAAATAATCACTTTTCACTCACAATCAAAGTTAATTAATTTAATAACAGTGGAATTTCAAACATTGCAAGTGTGTAAGACCAAATTGAATATACAATATGAAAATATACATTTTTGTTTGACTGTTCCTGTTTAAAATGTGTCATCTCGAAATGAGTTTAAATCTCTATTTGAGATCTATTCCAATACCCTACAGTACTGATTTTTAATTTCATTTACTGTTTGAAAATGCCTGTCTCTATGCTTTCACTAAGTAACTCCTCGCTTTCAGGTTACATTTTCTTTTTTACAGACATATTACATTTTCAGAATGCAACATCTGGTTCCTTTTAACACAGAATAGCCTCTGTGAAGTTTCCTGATGTGTGCTAATCACTAGCCTGATTTGCGTACTATTTCTTTGGCACAACAATACATGGGTGTTTTTTTTTAGGAATAAAGGTTTTAAAGTGTAATTTTAATACAGAAAAAACATATCCTACACTAGGTTACATGTAAGAAAAACAACACTTAGTGGGTTTCATTAATCTAACTATGCCATGAAGATCTGGCTTTAACAACGACACCGGCAAATTGACTGTATCATGAAATTAAGTATGAAGCAATTAATTTTTAATAGTATTATTTTCATGGAAAATTCCTGTTTAATTTTTAAACAGAAACTGACCGTTTTTCCTAGGATCTTAGGCATGTTATAGCTCTTTTAGTGATTCTTATTTTCAGCAAATAATGAATAGCATTTAGCTCAAGCAGTGCACATTTTGTCGCACAGTGCTTTGGTGACACCTAGAGCAAGCTAAAGTAGGTGAGCCCTTCTGCATTCTGTCTTATTTTCTGCAATGGGCTTACACTGTCATTAAAAAAACAACTCCGTCAAAAAAATATTCTAATGATTAAAAGAAACAGAAGCTCACTATGCAAAAATAAATTGCATTTACTTTTTTACATGAAGTATAGTATCATTTCTTAAAATGATGTATACAACTTTAATTAAAGGAACCTAGTACTGTAATGTGAATATAATACAGCTGGAGGCATGATATTCATTAAGGCAATAAAATGAATTGAAAACATGACATGTCTTAACACTAACAATATATGCCATTAGAACACATTTGTTAAGGTGGAAATATCTGTTGTTTTAATTGTTGGTGGTACAGTGATGCAGCTGACAGTATTGTACTCTTCCTGGTCAGTGTCTGTGTGGAGCTGGCATGTTCAATCCCTGCCTGCATTGGGTTTCTTTGCACACTTTGGAGTCTTTTCAAATCTAAAACATTTTCAGGTTATTTTCAGTATGACTCGTGATAGACTCAAGGTTCGTTTGTAGTTCATTCCTGTTTTGCACTTCTGTTCTCAACAACCCATAAGGGTATGCATGAGTCTTAAGAATGAATGAACATAATAAAAAATTAACAACTAATTAAATAATAAACTTTTGATTTTTCTGCGGTGGGCTGGCTCCCTGCCCGGGGTTTGTTTCCTGCCTTGCGTCCTGTGTTGGCTGGGATTGGCTCCAGCAGACCCCCGTGACCCTGTAGTTAGGATATAGCAGGTTGGATAATGGATGGATGGACTTTTGATTTCTTTCAGTATGACCCTTAATGATCCCATAATGGAATAAGCAAGTTTAGAAAATGAATGGGCATACATTTATTTTAGGTTTGGAGGAAAAGAACAATGGCAGTGTGGCACAATCTGTTAAAAGGTGCCAAAAATAAAGCACTGACTACAGGACTAAGGTGTGTGAGTGGAGAAAGCTTAGTGTTCCAGATTATTAAAAACAATATTTGTAATCACACTTTAACTTCCAGTTGATTTTAAGTAAAAGACTACAAAAGTTTCTTTCTGTTAATTTTGCATTATTTCACAATAAATATTGCCTTATTTTGCAAAGATATTGCCCCCGGTGGCCAGTAACATCATGAACAAGTGTGCTCTGGTCGTTTGGTTACAGCTTTTGAGGAGGTTTAGAACATGTGCAGCGAGCAATCAACTGACAAGATCTGAATAGATGCTATAGATGCCATATGCTGTACATTTAATAGTCCTTGTGCCGAAGGGTAAATTTAATCTGCCCAGGTTTAGAGTCACAGGGACCCAAAAGCACTGAGTCTAGGCAAAAATCACCTTGGTAGACAGTGCACTGGTCCTTTGCAGAGCATTATTGCATATTCAATCATAAAAGAATATGCTACATGTAATCAGAAACCTAAAAAGTATCTGTTTGATTTTAATCTAGTAATTTGCTGTAGATGTTTTGAATCAGTGTGATCTAGTTCAGTGTTCATACTTCAAATCTTTGGGGCTTGGGCTGGGTATGGATGTTCTTTACTTCACAGCAAAAGAATAAAATATGTTGTTAATTGAGAAGTATTACTGACACATTTACAGGATTCAGTGTTAAAGCAGATAATCATCTGCAGGACTCTGCACTATCAATCTGCCTATGTTACAACATCTGTACTAAACTTGTTACTGGTGCAAAACATACCTAGCAACAGCAGGCAATGTCTTTGCAAAATAAGGCAATAATTATTCCAAAAAGAAGAATACTTTTGCAGAATAACACAATACAGTGACAAAAATATACAATTGATTTTTTTCTGCAATTAATTTTTATAATGGTGGGAAAAGCTTTCATAACAGGCAAATATTCCATTTATTAAACTTAATAGCATTTTCAGAGAGCCTAGCAGTATTAGGCAGCACCATATGTTTTGCAGTTAAGGCAAATATTATCTTTAGTTATGTAAAAAATGATTAAAAAGTCATTAGTTTCTTCAAAACAATGATTACAAAAGAATATCAAAAAACAAATGAGTAAATCTTAAGAAGAATATTTGGAAATCTTTATTAAGCCTCTGATTATTTACTTATTTATTTTACTTAAGTGGGGGAAGTTACATTTTGTTTCTCCTTACACAAAGTAAAAACTGAAAGCACAGCCACCAGTCCCTTTGCATGCTTCTGCAGGAAGCTGATAATTTCTGTAATGCACATTTTACTGCTTATAGTTGCATTAAAAATCTGAATTTAATAAGCACATGAGAAACCCATCATTGTTGATACTGACATTACCACAATGGTAAAAAAAGAAAGCCTTTCATTTGGCATGCATTTTTCCAGTCCGCAAAAGGTCAGTGGAATATTGCCAGACATCACAAGTCTCCTGGAAATCGCTCACAATATTTTGTGCAGTCAACAGTGCCAGGCCGCAAGAGCATGTAATAATAAAAGTTAACAAACTATTTAATTATATACAAGTGAAATCCTTTTTTTGAGATTCTCTTTATAATGTAATTGTGATAATTGTTGTTTCAAACCTGGGACCTGGGTTCGATTCCCGGGTCCTCCCTGCGTGGAGTTTGCATGTTCTCCCCGTGTCTGCGTGGGTTTCCTCCGGGGGCTCCGGTTTCCTCCCACAGTCCAAAGACATGCAGGTTAGGTGGATTGGCGATTCTAAATTGGCCCTAGTGTGTGCTTGGTGTGTGGGTGTGTTTGTGTGTGTCCTGCGGTGGGTTGGCACCCTGCCCAGGATTGGTTCCTGCCTTGTGCCCTGTGTTGGCTGGGATTGGCTCCAGCAGACCCCCGTGACCCTGTGTTCGGATTCAGCGGGTTGGAAAATGGATGGATGGAAACCTGGGATGTCAGAATTATACAAGCCATGAGACTAATATTGCTGGTAGATATTTAGTGCACAAAGGTAATGCATAAGTCTCCTTTATGATTCAATTAAGAAAAGTACATTAGAGAGTTTACTCACACATACATCCACTTATACTGCCCAGTTTTGAGTTGCCTTTTAATCTAATAGGAACATTTACAAAAAAAATATGCCTACATCACAATTATTAGTGGTATAAGCACTTTTCTTTGTAGGAAAGAGGCCTTATTTTAGAAGGGAGTAGCTCTACCTGCTCTGCCATCTCTGGTTCAGCCATCAGCCTAATGGATATAGAAGGTTCTGTATGGTGCATCTTGAGGAGGGGTTACATGAATGTGGATTGAACCTTTGATAAAATAGTTATTTTTTTGCTTACAGTATACATATTCGGGGCGGCATGGTGGCGCAGTGGGTAGCGCTGCTGCCTCTCAGTTGGGAGACCTGGGGACCTGGGTTTGCTTCCCGGGTCCTCCCTGCGTGGAGTTTGCATGTTCTCCCCGTGTCTGCGTGGGTTTCCTCCGGGCGCTCCGGTTTCCTCCCATAGTCCAAAGACATGCAGGTTAGGTGGATTGGCAATTCTAAATTGGTCTTGGTGTGTTTGTGTGTGTCCTGTGGTGGGTTGGCACCCTGCCCGGGATTGGTTCCTGCCTTGTGCCCTGTGTTGGTTGGGATTGGCTCCAGCAGACCCCTGTGTTCGGATTCAGTGGGTTGGAAAATGGATGGATGGATATACATATTTGGTTTGGCAAAGGGATGTATGGGCTGAGTAATTACCAGTTTATTTTTAGTTGGAGTTGTTAAAAAGGGAACTGCATTGTAAGTATCACCTAGGGCAGTAGCTGAGCCAGAAGCAAGACTGTGGCCCCAGATGATTAAAACAGATAGGAAAAATGTAGTCAAATCTTAAGGCAGCTCTGTCTGGAAGGAGACAGAAAGAAAGTTTAAGAAATATACTAGTTATGAAATTATATTCACATAAAATATGACTCATTCACTGTTTACTTTATCTGATTAGGAAGGATATTTTTCTGCTCTATTTGTGTATTGTTTGAGTAAATACAACTATATTTTGCTTATTAGGTGAAATGGGAGACCTATCTTGGCAGACAAAATTGAAGGTTTTGAGCCAAACATAATGATTTTTAACTAATGTCCATTGTAATATTTTCATGGGGTTCATGTGAGTTATTTGTGCAAGGATAAGTTTCAACAGTAAGTAGCAATGATACACAACGTTCTAAGACCCGCTTAATCCAAGGTTACAAGGGGCCACAACATAAACTCACAGCATAAAAAATAAGTGTTTTTTTTGTTCAGTTAATATTGTCAATTAAACTAAACTCAAATAACATGGTAATTATACTGTACATATTTATTTATCATTTTTTAATGTTGACAAGCATCACTTTTTAAATGAAATAATTAACATCACACATGATATAAATACATTATCAAAAAAATTCTCTCATCATAGTGTTACATTAAAAAAAAGGTTTCTGCACAAATTGCCCTATTAAAATGGATGAAATATGGTTTCTATTCCCACCCCATTGACTGCCTTTGTGGGGTCTACAAGTTCTCCCCACATTCAGTTCAAAATCAGTTTAATCCTACCAACTATATTTGAGCCCTTCTTGCAATAGAACAGTTACAAACATAGTATAAACAGAATAAATACATCATAAGCAAGCAACATAATTGTTGACACAACATAGATGTGCAGAATATTAATGGAAAGCCAATGAAAACTAAACAAATTATGCTGTTCATTTTTCTTGTCAAAAAAGTGGATAGAAAAATCAAAGTCAAAATAAAGACCTGAAGGTTGCTAACTGGAAAAAACAAGCGATTTAATCACAAAGAACAGCCACAATATCCACAAGCTTGGACTGTGACATCTTTCTGATGTCAGCTTATAAACTGCCTCGTCAATAACATCACCTGACATGACTTACAGTACACATGACCCCCAGCAACTAGCATTTGTGTCGTAACAACAGGACTTCAAAATAGCGATGAACATAAAGCAAAATGGGACAAGATTCCTAATAATTGAAAACTAATTTAAGTTAGGAAAATAATGTT
This sequence comes from Erpetoichthys calabaricus, assembly GCF_900747795.2. NCBI lineage: Eukaryota > Metazoa > Chordata > Cladistia > Polypteriformes > Polypteridae > Erpetoichthys > Erpetoichthys calabaricus. The sequence continues at coordinate 195,933,584 of NC_041394.2, forward strand.
ATTTTTTTAATACCTTGACACTTAAAACAGAAGTCCACTAAAGGTAACATAATGGAAAAAATATAAAGCACAGAAAAAATTGAAAATCATAACGAAATCATAACAATAATGAAATATTATCAGAAAAATTATACAAAAATGTAAATGGATACAGAGAGATTTAAGTCCAGTTTTCCTAGATGAGCCACATTTTTAAAAGGTTAATTTGTTAGACAAACAACAGGTCAATAGTCTTGATTTAAATATTAATATAAAGTAGATGGAGCATCTTTGTTTATCCCTGAGTTTGGGTGCCCTATAACTAAAGGCTTTGCTTCCGACATTTCTTCTCATAATTTGAAACTAGGTTGTGTCTTGAGATCGCAATGTAAACACTGGGGTATGGACCTGAATGAATTCTGAAAGGTAAGAGAGCTAAACCATTTACAACTTTATATGCGAGAAGGAGGAATTTTGAAACTTGATTGGTGGCCAGTGAAGGGATTATGGAGTTATACACTGTAAAATAAAGAAAATTCAACAGCCAGTCAGATAAAGTTTTGGGGAACCACCCCGTATAATGTCCAAAGGACAGGTCAAAAAAATGTTGAAACATAAAGGGTTCAACCAAGTATTTGACAACTAAACATTGAAAATAGGGGGGTATTTATACAGAAATTCAAAATGGCTACAGGAAATTAAAGGGGGGAAGTGATGTCTTGGCTTCAACTTTTTCGTGACGTCATCGAGGAGGGACGGAAGGACAAGTCGGCCATTTTGGCTCCACGATACGGCTGCTTATTTTTCATCTTTGCCTCTGCTAGAAAAGAGATAGAGAGGTTAGTACCCTTTCTTAGCCCTTCGTCCTGCGACCGTCTACTCACCATGGGTTTTGTCGAGTGTCTCCGAAGCGCACGTGGGTGACGACACTCATTTTTTATTTTTAGTTATTATCAGTATGCTTCCATGTTTTGAATTAACTGTAGAGTGAACAAATTGAACAGCCTAAACATAAAACATTACAATATCCATATATTTCCAGATACAGTGGAACCTCGGGTCACGAACGTCTCAGACCACATACAAATCGGGTTACGACCAAAAAGTTCGCCAAACTTTTGCATCTGTCCATGACCACACACTCGGGTGACGAACAAGCCAGTTTCGCCGATGATTTCCGCACGTGTTCAGTCTCTCCCTGTGCATTCCCTGTGCAGCGAGCGAGAGAGAGAGAGAGAGCGAGCAAGAGAGAGAGAGCACGAGAGAGAGAGAGAGAGCAAACGAGAGAAAGAGAGGGCTGGCTGTGTAAGGCCGAGAAGGCAGTTAAAGAATGCACCGGGCTTGTTTTTAAAGAGACTGATTTGAGCAATTTTTTAACCTCGTATTTAATGAAGACTTTTTTCTATTGGATTTTAACCTCCACTTCACTTCTGTTTACAGTGATCGGTTCGTAGCGTGCATTGTTGCAATGTTACTTTTCTTGGTTGTTTATTAAATTACGGATTTTTCAAATGTTCATGCTTTTCCCTGTGCTTAAAACTCATTAAAAAAAGTGATTACAGCGAGCGGTTCGTAAGGCTATAGCGTGAATTCTTGCAATGTTACTTTTCTCTGTTCAAGGTTTTCTCAGTGTTATTCAATGTTTTTACATTTAGTTTACTATTACGCTGTGCATTCTATGGTATTATTAACTATTTTTGTGCTGAGAAATATGTACATACAGTTCATAGGTTCTTGAATGGATTAATTGTATTTACATACAATCCTATGGGGGAAATCACTTTGGGTCATGACCAAATCAGGTTACGACCTGAGTTTTGGAACGAATTATGGTCATGACCCGAGGTTCCACTGTACAAAAGTTTTCCCCCCACATTTTGTAATGATGGGTGACTATATAGTGAGTGAGAGTGGGTGTGTGAATAACTTGTTGCCTGTGGTACGGCACCCTCTTATTCAACGTTGGTTCCTACTTGGTGTCGTCTCTTGTTAGGATAGTCAATAGCCATCCCTCTAACTGAGTTAAGAAAATGCACATACTGTATATTGATATTCTTCAGTCTTTAGGTGCCCGAATATCAAAGGCATATTTGTAATCTTTCATCACAGTGTTAAACTGCTCTTTATCAATGGAGTTGTACAGTGCAATAACTAGCAGTTTATAATATTGCAATGCTAAAAAGATCAGCTGAGACTTTTTTAAAATAGTAATTTCCACACCATGCTTTGTGTTTATGTTGCCTGCCTTTTAGACATACTATATTTGCAATTATTATGCAATGCACTGGCTATTAAGTGAGTGCTTAGTAAGACTATTTTGAATTGAAATGAAGTTTAGTGTTATGCACATTTCTAAATCTGAATGCCTAATAATTTCAATGTTTCTACACTACACCGAACAAAATGTTTTACAGATTAGTGTATGCATTATGCATGTGATGCACCTATCAAGCTTTAAATACATGCAAAAGGAAAAGCCAATACATATGGAAGTCAGCAGATGCTTTGTATACCTTTGAGAATAAAAGAAGGTCAATAAGCAGTACTGTCTTTTTTTTTCTCGTAATAAAATGAAACTTCTGCATCTGCAGCATCTTATTACATTTTAAATTTTATTGTGTCATAAAAGGGAAAGTACGCATGCTACAAGCCACTTTATCTGATGAAACAGAGCATGTAAGTCAGATTTTTGGTTTACAGTACATTTGTATGCTCTAGTGGGAAAATTTAACAGCTGGATGCTTTTGGCATGAATATACTAAAACATGCTGTACTTAAAGTGCAAAAGCAGTTAGCACCAGAATATTAGTCTCCATTATCTTATAGAACAGAAGGCTAATCTCAAGAAACATCTGCTTGTCACCCATGGAAGATCAGAAATTATATAACACATGGGCGAGCCTGGAAATATAAACTGCATTTTAAAATATTTCTTCTAAGAACATTTCTGTGACCTTTAGAGCAGAACTTTCTGCAGTTTTGTTCACCTATATGGCCAAACATCTGTTAGACAAATTGCCTTTACTTACTTTCTGTGCAGTCTTTTCAAAACATACTGTACTTCATACCAGAAACCGTGTTTATACTCAAATGGCACATTAAATGATTAATGCCAAATTATACATTATTTATAATAGTAATAATAAAAGAAAACGTGGGAGACACATGCCAAAATCAAATTGACTGTCCACTTTAAAAACATCAAAAGCTATATATACCAAAAAATGATACTGTAAAATGAAAGTTTAAAATACTGAAGAAGCAGATAATAAATTAGAAACCTTAAACAAAGATTTATAAAAGCATTTTTTTAAATAAATCCAAGGTCTCAGCACAAAGCTTTCTCAATGTGTGTGGTGCAATGAAAGACATTACAAGGGCCTAAATCTGTTCAGCAGCTGCACATGAATCGTCACACTGAGAAAAAACACTCCAGGAATTCCTTCTGTAAGCCAGACAATTTCTTTTCTTTTCTTTTCTTTTCTTTTAGAGACACTTAAGCCATTTAATTAGGTTAGCTCATATGTTATAAGATTATACTCTTTACTTCTGGGCCCAATGCTTTACACTCCACACAATAAGATGTACAGTGATAATGCAGACATTCAACAGCATCTCTGACTGCTGCCATCAGCATGCCCAACTATATGGTGCAGTCCAAACTACTCAGCCTTCAAAAGTAAGTTGCTTTATACTTTGGGTTAGGAAGAGTTTGTACCACCTTTGATTTCCTATCGGATAACTGGGAGAAAGAACAGCACTGAAATTTTTTAATACAAAACATAAAAGGAATAATATTTTTCCATTAATACTAATGAAGTGCTTTTAGATTACCACGTGCAGTAAAATTATATTTTTCCTTAGAACAATGAAAACACATTGTTCAAGATGTGAATGCCAAGAAAATTCTTGATAAAGCTGAACTTTTTCATTTTTCTTTTCCTTTAGGTCTCTGCTTTTTGACTGGAACAACAGCAACAGGCTTTTTCCTTTTTCCACAAGCAAAACAACTCTAAATGTAATCCCTTTCAACCAGACTACAAGCAAAAGGAGACCATTCAATTCATCGAGCTTGTTTCATTAGCTAATACTATAGCTATGTTGAATATTTTTAAAAGCAGTCAGCATCTATTCTTCAACCTCATGACCCCATAAGATTTTTCAGATTTTGGTCATACTTAGCTTCTTTAATTTAGTGTTTCATTTTCAATATATGTATTGTATATATTTGCAGGTTTTGGTAATTTAACAGGTATTCACAAATTTTTGTAAGTAAACAGCAGTGTAACAGATAAAATAGAGAAAGTTTTTCATTAGCAGGAGAAAAAAAAAAGTGATCAAACATTCATGCCAAAGTCATTAATAAAAAGACTAAACTAATCTGTCACCAAACCCTAATCAATAATCCATAAATTAAAGTTCCAAATTGAAATGCTGAGCTACAATAAGACATAAAACGCTAGCAAAGCTCTTTATATCAAAATCTCAGATGATTCAGGATTGTATGCAACACTCCAATAGACATCCCATTGATTACATTATGGACATGGGATGGATCATGATAGAAACATGCACACAATATAAATCTAAAATGATGGTGCCCATAAGCAAACAAAATGGCAACTTATTATAATGTCAAAAAATCCAACTTTCCTGCTTTTCCAAAGTACAAATGCCACTGTTTATATCTTGAGAAGAAGAATATACCAATTTTTTTCAGCATGTTTTAGGGGAGTAAATGTTCTGTTGTGGAAATTTGGGTGTACACAATCCATCACATTGCATAGCCATGCACAAACTAACAGGCACTCAAAGCAGGCTATCTTAAAGTGGCCAAACAATTAATCATCTGTGGAAAGTTGAATAAAACTTGAGCACACAGAGAAAAGTCACACAGACATTGCAAGAACTCAAATAAAAAGACTATAGCCAAGTGGATAAGTGAAACCAGGTCATCGAGCTATAAGGCAATTAAGCTCTAGTACAGTAGATTTTTATTTCAATATACTATGGTTCATAACAAATCATATTTTTATTAGTTATTTTTTACTATTAATGATCTTGATTATATAGTGAGAAGGACAAATACAGACTTCTGCACATTACTTAATGTGTTTATTTATATGTTGACATTAATAATCTGAAAAAATGTGATTTATATGTAATGCATATCTTCTTCTTGATGCTGATATTTATGTAAGAGTGTATCAGACACCATTCTGTTTTTCAAGCAACACACAGCATGAGATTCTGGCATGTAATACACGTTGCAAGCTGCTTGCAAAGCAAGTCATATTTTTGGAGCCCTTACACTGTCTTGTGCATACATAAGCAAATTTCGTATCATGTTGTTAACTAGCACTTTCTGAAATGTTTTTCTGAGACTGCCTTCTACACATTTCTAAAAAGCTTCCCTGACACCGATTTCTATAAATAGAATAAAACCACAGCTTTCTGCAGATGTGTTTCTCCTTCAGAATCTAATGAACATTTTGGAATTCACCTCCAGTATTTAAATGCCTTGAACACACAATGGACAGATTGTATACATCATTATCAAATTTAGTTTGCTTTATTAGTGTCAGTTTCAATGTTTACTTAAAAGAAATCTGTTGCATCCATTTTACTGACATCTTTCAAGATTTTTCAGGTTTCTTACATTATCAGAGGGGCAGTTACAATATTTTTGAAGTGTAGTGGCCAGACCTCTCTATAATAATTGTCATTCACGAGCGCTTGGGGACCATCTTAAGGACCGAAAGTCGTGCCAGGGGACAACGGCGGAGTACTAACCTCTCTATTTTTGTTTCCTCAGAAAGAATGAAGCACCACCGCCATGATCTCCCCAGACAACTAAAGAACCACAGCACTTCCGGGTCCCTTTCCACCCTCTGGTCCCCATTTGATGAAGTCAGTTACCCATCCATCACCACGATTTTCCCAGCATCCCACTGTTTTCATTTCCGGTCTGACCCTATAAGTTGTCCGTTGGCCCGCCCTCATGTGTCTGATGATTTTTGAGTTGATAATTGCTGACCTTACTTTACAGTATATGGGGCTAAAAACCCCATGTCTCTTATTACATAATACACATGCAGACTCATTGGTCTATATTAGTATTCTGAAGTATCCTCCTTTATTTTATATTCAGTGTTTGAAAACACAATGGAAGGTTTGAAACTTGGCTTGAATACACAATATGAAGTCTAAAACTTGAAAACACACCTTATGAGAAGGATTTAGGCGACATACTGGACTCGTCACTATCTACATCAAGACAATCAAGGAAGTTACTAGAATGTTAAGTTATACTGTATATCCTGATGTTTAGAATACTAGTCACTAGTGTTGATCAGCGAATTTCACCAAAGCATCATTTGCATTCACCCTTGTTCATCAAATTATTTACTGATAATTCGGCCAGTTTAGGACAAGTTTCTTCCCCAGTGACCTATAATGCTTTTCAAGGCCAATGCGACATCTGATGAAGCTGTAACAGCCAGCATTGGATGGGACCACCCTCTGCATATATAATGCTGATTATTTACATTACAGACTCTGGAACTTAGCTAGTGGTAGAAGAGATCAGTAAATAATGCAGGTTCTCAGAATTTTATTTTTATGAAACATGTGACATACTGTAAATATCGGGTTATCTCTGCTTGTCATCAAATGTGGAGGTCGATCTTCCAGTTCCATGTCATTATAAGAGAAGGAGGTGTGTGCCATATGCATGCATAATTAGCCACGTGGAGATATAAAAACAAACCTTGAAGGAGCCTGCCATAAACACAGGAGGATCTATGAAATAATAATAAAAGATTTATTAATATTTACAAGACATTTCTATCTTTTAGATAGAAAAAAAAGTGCAAAGCATCAGCACAGACAGTTTGGAGAGTCTTCAGCGTGTCTTCAAAAAATAGAACGAGCCAGCGGCTACATATTTTTTCTGACTTTTAATGATTTCAGCATTTCCACATTGTTTTGATCAAATATAATTGCATATCTCTGTCTGTGTTATTTCTTCTTTGTTCTCATGGAGGCATGGTGTTGCTGTGATTGGCATGGCTGCCACACTGCTCAGGTCATCTTTTTGGCCAAAATAATCAGTTCAATATGATTGGCAGACTTTAAAGATGATTGCAACATTATAATTCAGTCAGATCTATTTCACTTAGTCCTTCTCCATTGACTTCAATGCATTTTGCTGAGTTCAGCAATATTTGCAGACACCTCCGTGATTTCTCTAAACTTGAGGCAAAGCAAACACCATGGAGTTCTGTCATCACTACTAGACATTAGTGGTTATTTTTAAGCTGTATAACTCACTAATGAGACCCCATCTGGAAGACCATGTTTACAGTTTTGGTCTCCATATTACAAAAAAAACAACAGCACTAAAGAAAGTCAAAAGAAGAGCAACTATTGATTCCAGGACAGAGAGGTATGAGTTATGAGGGCAGCTTGAAGGAGTTGAACTTTTTCCATTTAAACAACAGAGACTAAGATGTGACATGATCGATATGTTTAAATTATTAACGGAATCAGTGCACTGGGTGCTAACTGTTACATTAAAAAAAAATTTCCTTTGATCGGAATAAAGTTGGTTTTCTTAAAGCCTTTGGAATCAATGTCTTCTTTTAGGTCCAAGACAGTGACTTATGCATCACATGGTATCAGGAGTGGGGCCCTGCACCAATGGATCCTCAGCAGGTACACAATGCTTTGCTCCCAGTGGTGCCGGATGAGGCCCTGGCAGATGCCCTTGCCCTGGCCTGTCCTAGAGATGTGCTGGTGAAGATGGCTCCCTCGGATGACCTAGAGTGTTTCCAGTTCTGTTTTGAACACACTGATGCACTGGGACAAGAGAGGCTGGACAGCTATTTGGCAGATTGCGTCACAATACACACATGCACACACACTTGTCAAGTGTGTGCACCTAGGGGACAATTTAAGGGCTCTGGTGATGGTGTTTCTACACTGTTCCAGAAGTTGGCACTGTTTGATAACACCTTCTCTTTTCCCTCTCTACAGACCGGAAGATTGATGGCTTTTCAAACCTCAACTTAACTTCATGTGTCCATCTGCCTGGTCCTGCCTCTTCAACATAAACGGAGACTTTTCTATCTTTGATTATAACCAGCTTACCTCAATACTTCTGTCTTTCAAAGAAATTTTCAGTATAATTAAATATTATTTTAAGATTGCTAATTTTCTTGGATTTTGTTTCTTTACAAGTTTGACTTGTAAACTTCAAGATATCAGAACAAATTTTTAGTTAATATCTTCAATTTAGAGAAGGTCTGCTCACCTCTTGCTGCTTCCATGGCAAGGTTTCATTGTGCCCAGTTTCTTAACAACTAATTATTAGTCATAACGTGACTGCATTGTTAGTCAGGGTTTTTATTCATTCATTTTTACCTTCCATCTGCAAATGTAAAATGAACCAGATGTATGAAACATTGCACAGCTGTGCGTGAATGGTATGACAAGTCACTGCATATACACTCTAGTCAATTAATTACTATTTTTCTTTTATTTTGTTTCCCATCCTCAGGTTTACTTAACATGTCAGAGAAGCAAAGCCCAAAATGTGAGGTCATTCTGAATTTTATGTAAGCTCAGCAAATTGTGAGACAAGAAGTCTCTTTAAACAAATTCAATCAGACACACAGAAACTTGCCTCTGATCTGTATGCTTACCACAGTGAAAGCATGAGCCCACTATGCAGTCCTCGATGGATTGAGCAGAGAAGAGAGTCAAGATTTTAATCTTCTTCCTTGTTGTACTTTTTCACTCTTGAAGATTTACACTTGTTTGTTTTTCCAATAAACCATTTTCAATAACCTTAATACAGTAATTCCAGTAATATCGGTAGCTCAGACTAATTAAACAAACTTCTGCTTTTTAGGTACTCATATTTTCCTGCTGGTATAACATTCAGAGCCTTTCTGCAGCTGTAAAATGGTATATTCTAGACAAAACCTGTCTGACAATTTGGTGACTGGCCCAAATGTATAAAAATTCTTGATGTAACCAGTTTCATGCTACTTTTAAGTACCCAGATCTAAAATGTTCTTGATGGTGATGTTTACAGCATTTTCTACAGCTGATAAAAGTAAAATAGTGAGCAGAGAAGTGGATCTAAAATCAATGAAGAAAATAAATGGCAAACAGGAACACAGATGAAAGCAGAGTGAGGTCAACAGAAGTGAGGAAAGATGACAGTACAGAAAACATTTTTTTCTCACAGCTTGTTAAATATTATAATGATCTAGATAATGTCCTTTAACATGAGGAGGCACTGGAGTGCTGTGAGTTAAGACATAACAGTCGATGAGACAAAGCTAAACTTGAGCTAGGAAAAAAAACAGCATCAAGGATGAAGCTAAAAAGAATAGACCTGTATATTATATTGTGGATATCTAGACTTAAATTCTACATGATTGTGAAAAATAAATACAGTATATAGTGGATAGTGTTATTTCCTGCTTCCTTACATTTTCTGAATTCTATTTTTTCGAACCCCAGGCTGCCATCTCATACGTTCACATGTTTTTTTTAGTACAGTTCTACTTCCATATCCCAGAAGCATGCAGGTTAGGATGACAGATGACTCCAAACTGACTCAATATGAGAGACTAGTTTTCTGAGTGAATTTGGTCAGTGCTGCAGAGATAGATCTCCACAGCCATGAGCCTTTATTGATATGAGCAAGTTTACACAGTAAAATCTGAAACTAGGAAATTGAGAAGTACAACAACAGTAAGAAGTGAAAAAAGTTTATGAAGTATGGAAATGCTGAATAAGAACAGATGGAGCAGCATTTTATTTACCAATAATATTTCCACTGCAGCTGATTGTTAGCCGTTTAGACAAGTGCAGCGAATAAGTAACAATCACTGTCCATGTACTGGTCAAGATAGTAACAAAAAAGGGTGAAAGTTAGAGGTTTCAATTCAGACAAAAGGATCTTCACTTAAATGAAAAATATATTATTTTTAAAGGATGTTTTTCACATTCATTTGCCTCATCAAAAGCATCTTTGCTTTTTTGACTGAAATTGTATTTACCAATTTTATTTTACACTTCATGTAAATGGATGGATGAGAAAGAAGATTGTCAAGAGTGTTCTGGAGGTGAAAAGAGTGTCAGACAGAGTAATGACTATGAAGCTGGAAATTGGAGGTGTGATGATGAATGTTGTTAGTGCATATGCCCCGCAAGTTGGGTGTGCAATGGATGAGAAAGAAGATTTTTGGAGTGAGTTGGATGAAGTGATGAACAGTGTACCTAAGGGACAGAAAGTGGTGATTGGAGTGGATTTCAATGGACATGTTGGTGAAGGGAACAGAGGAGACGAGGAGGTGATGGGTAGGTGTGGTGTCAAGGAGAGGAATGAAGAAGGTCAGATGATAGTGGATTTTGCCAAAAGGATGGACATAGCTGTGATGAATACGTATTTTAAGAAGAGAGAGGAACATAGGGTGACATACAAGAGTGTAGGAAGATGCACACGGGTAAATTATATCCTATGGAGAAGTGTCAATCTGAAGGAGATTGAAGACTGCAAAGTGGTGGCAGTAGAAAGTGTAGTTAAGCAGCATAGGATGGTGGTCTATAGGATGACGTTGGAGATCAAGAAGAAGGCAGGGCCAAGGATCAAATGGTGGAAGTTCGAAAAGGAAGACTTCAAGGTTGAGTTTAGGGAGGAGGTGAGACAGGCACTGGGTGGCAGTGAAGAGTTACCAGACAGTTGGGACAACTACAGCAGATGTAGTAAGTGTGACAGCAAGAAGGGTGCTTGGCATGACATCTGGACAGAGGAAGGAGGAAAAGGAAACCTGATGGTAGAATGGGGAAGTACAGGATAGTATACAGAAGAAGAGGATGGTAAAGAAGAAGTGGGATAGTCAGAGAGATGCAGAAAGTAGACAAGAGTACAAGGAGATAAGGCGCAAGGTGAAGAGAGAGATGCCCGAAGGCTAAAGAAAAAGCACATGATGAGTTGTACGAGAGATTGGAGGGAGAAAAGGACCTGTATCAATTGGTTAGACAGAGGGGCCGAGCTGGGAAGGATGTGAAGCAGGTTAGGGTGATAAAGGATAAAGATGGAAACATACTCATAAGCGAGGAGAGTGTGTTGAGCAGATGGAAAGAGTACTTTGAGAGGCTGGTGAATGAAGAGAACGAGAGAGAGATAAGGTTGGATGATGTGGAGATAGTGAATCAGGAAATGCACCGGATTAGCAAGGAGGAAGTAAGGACAGCTATGAAGAGGATTAAAAATGGAAAGGCCGTTGGTCCAGATGACATACCTGTGGAAGCATGGAGGAGTTTAGGAGAGATGGCAGTGGAGTTTTTAGATAGATAGATAGATAGATACTTTATTACCAGATTGTTTAATGGAATCTTGGAAAGTGAGAGGATGCCTGAGGAGTGGACAAGAAGTCAGCCACAGCATTAATTTATGGGAAAGAGTAGGGGAAGCTAGGTTAAGAAGTGAGGTGATGATTAGTGAGCAACAGTATGGTTTCATGCCAAGAAAGAGTACCACAGATGCAATGTTTGCTCTGAGGATGTTGATGGAGAAGTATAGAGAAGGCCAGAAGGAGTTGCATTGCGTCTTTGTGGACCTGGAGAAAGCATATGACAGGGTGCCTCGAGAGGAGCTGTGGTAATGTATGAAGAAGTCGAGAGTGGTAGAGAAATCCGAGATAGAGTTGTACAAGATATGTACAAGGGAAGTGTGACAGTGGTGAGGTCTGTGGTTGGAGTGACGGATGCATTCAAGGTGGAGGTGGGATTACATCAGGGATCGGCTATAAGCCCTTTCTCATTTGCAATGGTGATGGACAGATTGACAGACGGGATTAGACAGGAGTCCCCGTGGACTATGATGTTTGCTGATGACATTGTGATCTGTAGCGATAGTAGGGAGCAGGTTGAGGAGATATGCTCTGCAAAGGAGAGGAATGGTCAGTAGGAAAAAGACAGAATACGTGTGTAAATGAGAGGAAGGTCAGTGGAATGGTGAGGATGCAAGGAGTAGAGTTGGCGAAGGTGGATGAGTTTAAATACTTGGGATCAACAGTACAGAGTAATGGGGATTATGGAAGAGAGGTGAAAAAGAGAGTGCAGGCAGGAGTGTCAGAAGTGATTTGTGACAGATGGATATCAGCAAGAGTGAAAGGGAATGTCTACAGGGCGGTAGTGAGACCAGCTGTGTTATATGGGTTGGAAACGGTGGCACTGACCAGAAAGCAGGAGATAGGGCTGGAGGTAGCAGAGTTAAAGATGCTAAGATTTGCATTGGGTGTGACGAGGATGGATAGGATTAGAAATTAGTACGTTAGTGGGTCAGCTGAAGTTGGAAGACAAAAATAAAAGATGGAAGATTTCGTTGGTTTGAACATGTGCAGAGGAGAGATGCCAAGTATATTGGGAGAAGGATATTAAGGATAGAGCTGCCAGGCAAGAGGAAAAGAGGAAGGCCTAAGAGAAGGTTTATGGATGTGGTGAGAGAGGACATGCAGGTGATGGGTGTAACAGAACAAGATGCAGAAGACAGAAAGATATGGAAGAAGATGATCCACTGTGGCAACTCTTAACGGGAGCAGCCGAAAGAAGAAGAAGAATTTTACACTTCATGTGCCTGACAAGATTACAGTGAATGCCAAATGTGAAATAAAAAAATGAAAGATTTTTTTTATTGGGGAATGTACCTATTGTCACGCATGAGCACATGTGGAGAAGCTGAAGGACCCGACACGCATCGCGACAACTCACGCCAGGGGACAAAGGTGGGGTACTAACCTCTCTCTCTCTTTTCCCATAGAAAGGACGAAGCGCCGCCACCATTATCCATCACGCATAAACAAAGCACCATCACTTCCTGGTTCCTTTCTTCCCTCTGGTCGCCTGTTGATGACGTCCAATCCCCATCCACCACCATACCTTCCCAGCATTCCATGTCCCTAATTTCTGGTCCGGCTCTTTATAATGTCCGTGCAACCATCCCTCTGTGTCTAATGTATTTCTCTGTTTTGTTTGAGGATCGGAAAGACCTTTTGTTACAGTATACGGGGACCCAAAAACCCCAAATCTTTATGACGTTTTGTCTCATTTATTACAGTACATATTGGTTCATAGCTTGGAATTGTTACTATTAATAATGTGGTTTTTCAAAGTTTTTGCACAAGAATATATTCTGTCTTCGTGGGATTCCAGTATTATTAAAAGACATCTTAGGTTTCTCTTCACTTCTCTTCTGCACTAGCGTTTCCATTTGTAAATAGTGTGGTTACTGGTGGTTACCTCCTTAAAAGATAAAGTTAAAAAATTGCTTTGGTAGCAGTTCTAGTATACTATGTACCTTCTTTGGAGTGATTTTATTTTTTCATTTTCTCAGCTGTATTCACAAAAATGTATACCACTGACAGCTCCAAGTACTAAACAATGTCAAAATGGACAGTTTTATTTCTAATCAGAATGCACTAATAAATTACTGCAGCAAATAAAAGAGAATAGAGTAAAGTGAAACTGGAAAGTCAGGAGAAAACCACACGCTGTAGATTTTGTGAGGTATAGGATAAGAAATACACCAATCGGCCACAACAATAAAAGCACGTGCCTGATTTTGTGTAGGTCCCCCTCATGCCATGAAAACAGCTCTGACCTGTTAAAGCTTAGACTCCACAATACCTCTGAAGTTGTCTGTGGTATCTGACACCAAGAGGCTGTCAGCAGTCCTGTAAGCTACGAGGTGGGGCCTCTACGGATCAGACTTGTATTTCCAGCATATCTCACAAATGCTCGATTAGATTGGGAACTGAAGAATTTGGAGGCCAAGTCAACACCTTCAACTTTTGTCATACTCCTCAGACCATTCCTGTAGAATTTTTTCAGTGTGGAATTATTCTGATGAAAGAGGCAACTGCCATCAAGGAATACAATTCTCATAAAGGGGTGCACGTAATCTGCAACAATATTTAGGTAGGTGGCATGTGTCAAAGTAACACCCATATGAATGCCAGGACTCAGGATTTCCCGATAGAACATTTCCCTGTGCATCACACTGCCCTTACTGGCTTGCCTTCTTCCCAGAGTGCATCCTCCTGCCGTCTCTTCCCCAGGTAATTGATGCACATGCACCTGGCCGTCTACATGCCCACTGTAGGAACTTTCAGCAGTGGACTGGGGTCAGCATGGGAACTCTGATCAGTCTGTGGAAACACAGCCCCATACGTAGCAAGCTGTGGTCCACTGTATGTTTTGACACCTTTCTCTCATGGCCAGCATTAAGTATTTCATTAATTTGTGCTACAGCAGGCCTTCTTTGGAGCAAGACAGGCTAGCCTTTGCTCCCCATGCACATTAATGAGCCTTGGAAACCCATGACCCTGTTGCTAGTTCACCAGTTATCATTCCTTGAGCCACTATTGGTGATTACTATCCACTGCTTATCAGGAATACCCCACAAAAGGTGCCATTTAAGAAATGCTCTAACCCAGTTGTCAAGCCATCGCTCATATCCTTACTATTGCCCATTTTTCCTGCTTCCAACACATCAGAAAAGAAAAGGCAGAGAAGCAGTAGCAATCTCAGCGTGTTGTAGCAAAGCTGTTTCTAAAATCCTTTTACACAATGCATCTTGCAAAAAACATGGCAGGCAACTTGTATTTAGATAAAATCATATTTAATATATGACTTTTGCATGGTGAACCTCATGCCAAGGCATTTTACTATCCAAACCAGGTAAATTTATTATGTATATTTTTCAAAGTTAGAGTTCAAGCAGTTAAGTAACTAACTCAATGTTGCATGGTAAAATGCATTTAATTTTCACTCCATCAGTTTTCTGAACCTGCATTTTGAATTACTGAGTAGCAGGGCTACACAGCATTGTGACAAAATATATACTAACCCAATAATGTCCACCAAGCCACGCAAAGCTAGTTCAGTGTGGACACAAAGCTCAACATGCACATCTTTGGGTTTTCCGAAGAATATGTGGAGAAAATCTTCTCACTGTGAAAGGAACACAGACAGTGTCAAGGCAGATAAATGAACACTAGTATCTTGAGTTGTAAGGTAGTAGCATTAACCACTGGATAAAGGCCACTCATGCTATTAAGTAATTAGTTTTTTTTTATATAGTACATTTCATAATGGTCACCTTCTCAATGAGCATTTCAAAGTAAAAAAGAGCAACACAAGGCAGTAAGATATAATAACGATAACAAAAACAAGAAAAATAAGAATAAATGCTGACATTTTGGGTAGACCCTGCAAATGTTCTACTGTCCAAATGAAATGAAAAAATAACTGACAGAATGAACTGATAGATAGTATAATAAGGTCTGAATCTGAAAGACAGCTATCACTGAGTCAAATTTAAAATAAACACTAGAATAGCAAATCATACACAATTTAAACATCTATTGTAACTTCATACCTCAGGAGCACATCTAACAGAGCAAGGATCAGAAAGGTGTTAAGCAACAAGGAATTTGAATAGAGAGAAGACTGCCAACAGAAAATGTCAGTTGTTAAAAAACTTTACATACTGTAGGACAACCAATGATAAAAGGTGTTGTGGGGTGTTGAAATGTACAGCTTTGTTAAGTAAGAAGAATTACTTTAATAACGACAGGTAAGAATACTGAGAGTTCAAACAAGTGAGAGGAGACAGGATTGTTGTATTTGGTCCAAATGGACTGTAAAAGGGCAGCTGGCATCTTCCCTCACTCAGCATAATTACACTGAATGGTTAATTTCCTTCATTATCCACAAACGGAGAAGTGTTTCATTCCAGTCAATAACACTAACCTTCTTGAAGATACTCACACATACAATGATGACAAGCCAACTGCTACATTTTGTGAGCGAAACAGCAAGGCCTGGTGCCTGTAATAATGCCACCTGTGGCAAAAATACATATTTGCCATCCATCTAAACCCCAAACAACCTATGTTTGTTTCTTTACTAGACGTGTTACAGTACACATGCAATATGTATTGCTATACTGCCTTTGTGATACTGTGCATTCTCTGAATATCAAACAAAACAATAAACATCATTTTTAGAAAAATGTGAAACAATTAAAAAGAATCACTTTAAAGCAATAAAACACAAAATCAGCAATTAAAACAATACTAATGTATTATATGAAACTGAATGCAAAACTAAACTCAGCTGTACCATTCATCCCATATGATTCTCTAAATATGTTGGCAGTTTTTAAACTGTCCTGCAAGATAAAAGGCGCCTTTTTAACTAACTGCATTTAAGAGACTTTTAACAGACACTAAGACAGATACTTCAAACTAATTCCAGAAATTAATTACATTTTACAAAATTATGTAATCAGTATCTGCGGTGGGCTGGCGCGCTGCCCGGGGTTTGTTTCCTGCCTTGAACCCTGTGTTGGCTGGGATTGGCTCCAGCAGACCCCTGTGACCCTGTAGTTAGGATATAGCGGGTTGGATAATGGATGGATGGATGGATGTAATCAGTATATATACTATTCAATATCCTTGGGCGCTAAACCATCATAATCATTCAGGGGAGGGGGAAAAAATTATATAGTACAACACAGATAAAAATCCAGCAACAACAACAACAATAATAATAATAGTAATACTGGCATAGTATATGAGACAAATGTCAAAATAAAATTAAATGATTGACACAGCAAAGGAACTGCAACCCTATTCTTTGAATATATTGGTAAAACCTAACTTAATTCAACGTATACCATTCTCAGTTGTTCATTACCATCAATGACTTGATAATTATACTCTTCACCACCACTCCTGGCACAATAAAAAAGTTCCCCATGGTTGCTTTCGCTGTAAAAACTGATGCTGTGTATTCATTGTTTGATGATATTGCAAAGCTATGATAAACAGGAATCATGGGTAAATGTTTAAAGATAATCATTGTAGTTCAACTGCATTGAATTGTGTGATTATGTTTTCCTGGTCAGTTTATTTCAAGGACCTCAATATAATTTATATTATTACAGTTTATGTGTTATGTCAGAAAGCCAACAGATCAGGAATATCTTAGCCTGTTATGTCAGCAAGCTAACTTGTTTTAAAAGGACACCTGGAAAAGTAGAGGAAAGACAGAAACATGGTCAGATTTGGGAGATCAAGAAAACTTAGGTGGCAAAACCAAAACAAAAAGCGAAAAATCACTCTAAAAACATATGTCACACACGTGCGACCAGGAGTGAAATGAGTGGACCAAGTGGAGGTAATTACCCGCCAGGCTTGTGGGGGCAGGGTGTACTAAACCTACCTCTGTTATCTCTACAGGCCAAAAATGGGAAAACCTGCCTGATTCAACGACACTTCTGGTTCCGGCCCCTAGACTGAAGTCACTTCCGGTTCTGGCCAGATGACATCACTTCCGCCTTTCGGCTTATAAAGCCACCATCTTTCCTCCACTAGTCAGTTCAGCGGAGAACTCGAAACAATGCTCATGAGTATTGTACAAAAACCCTTTTGCAGCCAGGGACAATATATGGGTGGCTGCCCCAAACCTTTTTGTGTGTGTTTCAAGGCTATTCAATTCACAATAGCTAAAGAGATAAAAAAGAAATATTCTTTAGAAAGATACAAAGCAAGGTTTGTTATCCGCAGTTCAGATGAGAACATAATAAATTGGGCAACCTTTCAACTCTGCTTCTGCAATTACTTCTGGGTCACAAACCCCAGGGGACACACATCCTAGTGCTGAGAAAGCTACCAATACCACAGAATACAAGGTCCTTCAGAATGTCCTCCACTATGAACAATTAAAGTCAACATGTAGCTGGTATTAACATTTGTTTATTAAGTCACATTTATCTGATGAATTAATTTTTATTAATTTGCAAATATTTTGCAATATTATTTTGCAATAGTAATAGGGATAATTACTTGCAAAATTTAATTTGAACAGTCAAGAAAAAAAACGTCACATATGAGCCAAAAAATGGAATTTGAGCCACTTTTGGCGACAATCTGAATGTATTCTTAGTAGGCTATAGCAGCATATACATTCAAGTACAGCCTCGTTTTTACCATCACAACCTCTCTCTGTCATTGTTCCAGAACTGCCCCCATAAACAGTACATATGGCAATATGTAAAAATCGGGATAATGGACATCAATTCCGCATCTGGACATGTAGTTTTCGAAATGGGAATATGCTGTTCTAATTTTCGGACACAGAGTTGGGAACCATGTTAGACCGGATTTAAAACTTTTATAATGAAAATATTTCTCATAATTTTTAAAAGTATATAAATAACGTAGTGGAAGTCTATGTAATTATTATGGTTCACACATAATTTTTTGTGTTCTAATTTTGTAATGATAAAAAAACATACATGAAAAGGTCACCCTTACCAAAGTGCCACTTAAGACAATCGCAGAGTCATCTCACCTCACCTGCCAGCCTTGTACTGCAGCACTCTAAGTGCCTCCAACTCAGGGTACACGATAAACAATAACAAAAATAGAATAAACAACAATGAATAAAAGCAGCTTTTATAAAGTTTACAATGTCAGAAGTGTGTGATTTAAGCAGCCATATTTCCTCCCTTCTTTGAAGCAGTTAGTCCACTCACTGTCTTCTTTTAAGCACACAATCTCTTCTATAGATACGGCGATCATGGTGCTTTCCTGGGGTTTACAGCATTTATGATCTAATACACAAACAAGGTGGGCTGCACACTCTGGTCCAATAAGGTGTTATTGAAAACATAAATAAATAAGAATATGATTAACATAAGAATCACAATAGTATCTAATATAACAGTAACCATGTGTTAATGCTTTCTAATTTTAACCATAATAAAAATTTAAAAGGCATCCTACATTAGACACAGAGAGTAGAAAAGGAATGTCTTCCTTTCTTAAGAACCTTGTAACAAGTGATTAATCCAATTATGAGTAATACAACAGAGTCCCATTACTGTTAAATATTACATCAAAATTTAATGGGCAGCATTAGGAATTTTTACCGGCCTGTGAGCCAGGCGTTGAGGTATCAATGTACAGTTCATACAAATGTTAGAAAGCCAAGATAAGCTGAGTGCGGCATTACACCAAGATGTTTTCATGATTCTTTGGTCAGACATTAAAACTAGAAAGGTGACTGATGGTTCTTTGCATTATGCAGGCCACAAGAGCACAAGAGGAAAAAATGGATGAGGAGTTGAATTTTAACTTAAATACTAGTGATGGTCATAACCAGATAGTCAAAACTACTGGCCAGCAACCTAAATACTTGAACAAAATTCCAAAGTCTAATGATTAAAGCAGATAAATCTAAATAGCAATGTTTCAAAAGAAAGGTTTTTGCAATTAATCCATTGACAAATCTGCCGACATCATGACTATGAGGGTATGGGCGGCTGAAAATTAGCAACAGGAATGCAAAATGTCAATATCCACTAAAAAAACAAGATGATGTTGTGGTAAAACAAAAATATAACAATGAAATGAAGCTGAAGGTTCCAGAACAAAGCAATTCTCAAACCGAAATCACAATATTTTGGAACCCGGGAAAAAAACATGATACAGAGAATCATAAAATGTTGGAAACAATTGATAGTGCTTTTAAAATTGGACACCATACAGAGTTGATCACTTGTTTTGCTATAATGAGATGAATGTAAAGTAAAATGTTCATGTTGCAACGATCAGCTGATCATAACATATGCTGTGTGTTGGTCATATGTGCAAGTAAAAATCTTCTAATAATATAATATACTTTGTCATTTTACTGAGGAGGTAAATGATTATGTCCAGCACTTCCATATAAATTAGATACTACATACTGTCCATCAGTTGTGCTCTCTAGAAGGTGCAAATGAGCCAAACTCAAATGATGCATGAGGCAAAAAAGTAAAAAGAAAAATATATTTCTTTCCTATTACATTTTTTTATGCGTGCTAGCTTACTAATACTTGGTGTGCACTATTCACATTACATCTTGCATCATGCCTCAACGTACTGTATTTATTCATGTAGAGGGAGCTCTTTATGAGCAAATGCATTACACTGAAGTGAATGTTAGCGCAGAAAAATTAATTTGCATTAAATTAACTTTTGCCGGTGCTGGCAATGAGCACAGCTCACAATAATCAGTCAGTCAGTCAGGAGGCAGTAGTCACTACACAACAGCACATTCTGGATAAAGCACTAGTTTTTCTGTGGAAGAAAAATTAGACATAGGAGTCACATAGTCATTTAGGATAAAGTGTTTTGATATGCCTTCCATATTAAAATATAGCATCCATCTTAGAAGTATAAAAGGGTTCATAAGTTGGAAACCTGTTCAGGCATATCAGGAGACCAGATAATGGTCAAGTGAACAACAAAGACAAGAATGTACAAGCAGCAGGTTGATGTTATACACCAAACATATGATTAAGAGATCAGTACATGTCCTGTAAACAACAAAACTGGACAGTTGTCACATTCATGGAGATTTCAAGGGTAATATCTAAACTAAGAGATATTGAAGAACAAGGACATAATGGAGAAAGAGTTTTATTTCTCTTTGTTTGTGCTCTATGTTTTAACCAATCCGAGTATAATATGTAGGCATTAATCAGCACTGTTATGTAAATTCAGTTATCAATAAGTATGAGGACAGGAGGAGGTTGGGAGCATGTGCTGATTACAGCATTTTGCCGCACCCACCACACAGCGAACCACCCGGATTGACATCCGAGTGCAGCTGTGCAATGGGTGACACCTCAGCACCACACTGAACAGTGTGAGGCTTTTTACAGCGGCTGGAGTGCCAATCCTGCCATCAAACCCCATGTTTTCCCTGCAAGTTAGAGGGCCTGCTTGCAGGGCTGGATGCAGGTTAATATCATACCCAGGTCGGAGCAATTGCAGGTTAAGGGCCTTGCTCAGGGGTCCAATAGGTATGAACTTCTGCTTTTATTCTGTAATCATTCTGTAAGTGACTGTTGTGAAGGATTGTCCCTCTTCAGCATGGTGCTGCAAGAGAATAAATGATGAAATGAAGAGATTGTCTTCTGCCTGATTACTGACTCAGACTTCTCTTGTTAGAGGATAGATTTCTTTCTTTAATTAAGATGCTGGTTTCTACCAGATTTCCAAAATAACACCTACACTACTTTGGGTCCACGTCCCGTCTTGGGTAATTCTTTGGAATTACCTGACACCTCCGCAATATATGATGCTGGCATCAGCATGCTTTATATGTGTAACAAACTTTTTTTGACTATTTTCAATGTACTTTGAGGAAATGAGAATACATTTGAACTTAAACTTGTTTTTTGAATATCTTTTACATGCAAAGAAGCTTTTCACTTCTGCAAATACATACATGGTTACATCTTGCCTGAAGAAGGGGCCTGAGTTGCCTCGAAAGCTTGCATATTGTAATCTTTTTAGTTAGCCAATAAAAGGTGTCATTTTGCTTGGCTTTTCTCTACACTTCTGCAAAGAAAGTTTTCTCCAAAATAACTAAGACAAAGGGTTATCTTTTTCATTATGGTCATTAGATTTACATAAGGATTGTCAAACCTTGTGAAATAATATTTAATGGAATAATTTGCTATTGCATTGCCTCTGTGCTGGATTACGATTTTTAAAGTTATTTATTATTTCAAACGATGCATTTAATTGTAGATTTAATTAAGTAACTGGAAGAAATCTAACAAGAACAGAGCTGTCTAACTTGAGAAGAAACCACTGTTATTAATCTCCGACAATTAGAGCTATATTTCCAGTAAGCATAAATTCTAATTACGTGAGATAGTTGTTATACTGCACAACTGCAGTAAATGTTGAGGTATTCCCTATACAGTAGGAGTCATATTGATATATTTTGTATAATTAAATAAATACCAATTGAGCACGTTGAATATTTTGTCATTTATGTAATTTATTGTATCGATTTTAAGTTGCAGTTACAGTATATATAATATAGCATTTACTCACTGCAAAATATCATTTAAGACCAAACAACTTTAGTTAAAAACAACACAAGTACAATAGCCAATCTAGCCATTTTTATTTTTTGTTTATTCTTATTCAGGAGTATAAAATATAAAGAGAGCTAATAAGGAGCTCCAGAGACTTGGGCTTAAATCATGCCCTGGCATTTAGTTTACTTATTATTTCTCTGAGCAAATTGGCTTTCTACACACAGTACACTTCAGTTTTTCATGAACATGTTAAACTATTTGAAGTCTCTAAAATAGCTCTGAATACGGGTGTATATATGTGTGAGTATTGGCCCATTAATGGCTGTTCCCTGTATTGCATCCTTGAACGGGAAAACTGGGGATCGAGAAATTGGTGATTGGGTGGATGAGCGGGCAGTACTTAACTTGTCTAATATTTCACACAATAAAAGAAAACTTGTGGAATGAGTGAGAGGCAGATCTGCAGCCACTACTAATGCAACTCAGTCAGAGAATGAGGTTTTAGACCTCACCCACCTTGTAGACGTCATTAAAAGAAGCCATGTTGATATTAAAAATGATAAAGAATATATCCAGCAGCCATACCACATGCACTTCGGAACAGGTAACCCACCTGGCCTGACCAGTACTTGGATAAGAGACCATCTAGGAAAAGCTTGGCTTGCTGTAGGAGGAGGTGTTGGAGAGGCCAATAGGAGGCACTTACCCTGTGAATTGTATGTGGATCCCAGTGCCTCAGTACAGTGATGGGGACACTGTGCTGTAATAATGGCATTGTTCTTTGGATGAGATGTAAAACCAAGATCCTGACTCTCTGTGGTCATAAAAGATCCCTGGGTTTCTTTTGTAACAGGTGGGGTGTATCCTGATGTCCAGGTTAAATTGCCCATCATGGCCTAGTCATTCTGGCCCTTAATTGACTATCTCTCTTACCCCTTCACCACCTAACAGCTAATGTGTGGTGAGCATACCGGTGTAAAATGGCTGCTTTCAAATCAACAAGGTGGGTGCTACACTTTGTTGGTTGTGAATGTGGCTCTCCACACTCTATGTGCAGTGCTTAGAATATTGAGAAAAGCACATATATACATGCAAAGAATTATGATTCATTATTATTATTAAATATTCCTCTATGGGCAAAAGGTAATAAATAGGGTTAAGAATATACTGTGCTAACCTGTAAATCCCACATCAGACAGGGGGTTCAGGACCTGATTCCTGGAAAATTTAAGTGTGATTAATTCTAGTCCAAAGAGAAAAAGCTTGTTCATGGGCAAAAAAAAAACCATATTTCTGGAATTAAAAACGGTTTGGTCTCCCATTAGGGGAGTAATACCTGGAGAGCAGCAATGTGAAATTTTCTTTCACTTAGTCAGAGCTAAAACTCACCTATTTCATACAATGGTGACATGTACCTACAGTATGTGGTATATCGGGTTCCCCTGATGTGTAGCTCCTACAGCACTCAACTCTCTAGCTGCTGAACCAGCACACAAGGCTTTCTGGTGAAGATGTTATTACATGCTGTGCGTTGCCCTTTTTGCTTTCTGCTCAGAAGCTTCTAGCCCTGTTAATGGCTTCCTATGTAAATCAAAACACCTCCTATAAGAAAGGGGAAAAATTAATAAATTGTAAATAAATCATAAATCTCTACTAAATTTCATTGAGAATGGAAGGGATAAACGAGAAATAAACGATAAATGAGAGAATAAACAAATAGCGAGCAAGCATAACAATTTCTTTTGGGACTCTTGAAATTCTATTTCTTCTAAATTATCAGCCATATTTTTGTACTAACCGACCTGAACTTTTTTTGCCCAGTTTTTTATTACTTGTAGAAATCATCCAAGATATGTAGCCACTATTGCACAAGACCATGCTGCTTGTCTGATATCTATTTGTATTTAAACCAAAATTACCTTGTCAAGGATGACACAGCATAGGAGCCTCCACTAGTGTGCTATATCAAACCTTGTTTTGCATACTTAAAAATAAAATTATCTGGACACTTTGTAACCTTTTTTTAAATATTTGTATATTCACATCAATAAATCACTCTTTAATGCACTGCAAAATTATCACACTTTTACATGTCTCAGTGTAATCTCTAGTTTGAATCTTTTTTCTTCATTAAAACTATAGTATTTAATGCAAGAGGAGGCTTCATCTTCTTTTATGTATTATTTCAAATTATAACAAAAGGTTAAACAGAGGCCTAGAAAAGTAAGGAAAAAGAAAACTGGGAGCATGTGTGTTAAGCTCTCTCTCAGAATGAAACTGTGAATTAATCACATATTTGTGTGGTCTATGTTAAGTATGCAGTGCCAAACCACACCCCCTCGAGCAGTCTCTGTTTTATCAGTTCAGTTGTTTTCCTTTAAACGCTTTATTAAACCATTATTAAATAGATTGCAAGATCAAGAAAAATATATGCTGACATTTAAGAAATCTGCTTTGAACTCTGCCCACAAAATAGTTCTGAAGCTTCTTAACGCAGATAAAAAGGAAATGGGTGAGCGAAGATAACATGGCTTAAACAACTATTTAGTTCATTTAGCACAAAACTATGTCTTTTATAGCCAAGCAAAACAAGATTACAAGCAGCTTTGAAAGAATGTTATATGGCTAAAGAATACATTAATAGTGCATTATTGCTGTAGTAAGCTACAAGGAGAAAAATGATAAATAGTCCTGAAACAAAATTATTTTATCCATTTGTTTTTATTTTTACTATGCAGAAAGCCCCAAACTATAACAATTTGCTGAAAGTTCTGCATTGACTAAATGCACAGATTGCGGAAAAATACAAGTTTTTAAAGAATAAAGCTGAACACTCATTCTGTGTGGAAATCAATCGATTAAAAGCATGATCCAAAGATCACAAGGGGAAGATTTAAAATTCATCTGCCTAATGTAACCAGTTAATACATTTGTTAATTATAATGGCAGGCACGGATGGACCGGCTTCCCAGTTGGGATGGGAGGTGTCCCCTTTCCCAGGCTGCACAGCAAAATCTAAAGACAGGAGTCTTTAGATCTGCCTATCAGGGCTACATTCTCAACTGATGGACTAGATAGCAGCGTTCCTTTAATGGAACACCCAAGTGCACACTCATGAAGCAACCTGGAAAATTTTTGTTGCTTTGGTGGCACAAGGGATCCGTGTGACGATGCGGGTTTGCAGCAGGCTCCCATCTTCTGTCCGGGAGCCCTTAACCTGATACCGTCGGTAATGTTACCGATGAGCTAATCAGTGAGGCAACAACATAGCAAGGGGATGGTACAAAAGTGTCAAGTGCTTTTATTTAAAACAGAACAATACAGTGTTCAAATTAAATAAAGTGCAGTGCTTCCAAAAAGAGTCCTTAAATAAATAATCCATTAAAACAAAGCGTGAAACTGTGGAGGTTAAAATATAGAAAAACAACCTTTAAAAATGAGGTTAAAACAACGCTGGAAGCAGTCCTTTAAAACAATTCAGAGCCCGGTGCTTCTTGTACCCTGGCGTCTCTCCTGCTTCTTCCATCTGGGCCCTGCAGCAGGCGAGTCGCTCTCTCAGCAGCTGGCCTTCTCTCCACTGCCCAGCCCTTATCGATCCCTGTATCACGCTGGAGAAATCCACGTCCCAAGTCCCGACTCCCGCTGCCTTCCGCGGCCTTATGTGGAGACTCATCTGCCCTTCATCACTGGTCACTCCTGCTACATGATCACTCAGTGGGAGCGACCACTACTACTACTCTCAGGTGTCGGCCCAACACCCAGGCTTCCTGTACAGCTGCATGCGCCAGCCTGCACTCGCTCACCCACACCGGCTTTCTCTCTCCACTTCCCGCTTTCTCCTGCAACCTGCATTCGTTCTCGTTCTCTCTTTTTTCTTTTTCATTTTTCTTCCTAGCCGGCTCGCGCTTCTATTTTATCAAGAGGGCATGGCAGCTGTGGCAAATCAGCAGCCCCAGGAACAATCATGGATGCGGACAGTCTCTCACCTGTGCACTTAGGTGAGAAACGCCCACATCACAAATCGCCCTGAGAACTGCTTCAGCCACACAACCACCACGCTCCCTCACCAAGCCGCAAGCGCGGTGATTATTTATTTGAAAATGGGCCTCTGATGGGAGCTGGATACCCGCTATACCACAATCCAGCATAAAAAGAGCCAACTCACCTCACACATGGATGCACAGTCAGGTGTGTAGGAGGACAAAGCTTGTCTGGAAGGTGTGGGAAAAAAAGAAAAAGTAGGAATATTGTGTTGGTGCCAATTTAGAAAAAAGAAACCATGTCAAGATGCTTCTTTAAATAAAAATAAGGCTGTTGTTCATGTAGTTGTGTCAGGAGTTGGGCAGTCAAATTACACCCCATAAAGGTCACACCATAAAGAACTAAGTGATAGATGTACAGTATGAATTGGTTTGGCAAATTCAAGAATCAGAAATATGCAACATGCACGGGTCAGCACAATCAAATTAACTTTCTCAATTAGGTGAAAACAAAATACAGATTGAGAAACAAGACGAGGTTGAAGAATTTGAAGTTCTTTAATTTTGCTTTTCTTTAAGAGATCATTTCTTGATTTAATGCTCAGACAAAACACTGACAGACACTCTTCCTTAAATTAAATAATAAAAAAAATTATCATTTCAAAAAGTATCCAAGTGATGACAGAGCGTCCCAAGAAACCAAAGTGACATGAAGCAATAAGAAAGCACAACTTCATAAATGAGATAAAAAGAAATTAAAAAATGAAATAAACCTAATTTCAAAGAAGGAAAAAATACATTTGAAATAATCCCAAAAGAATGTCAAATCAGCCTAAAGCACCATTAGACTATAATGACAAAAAGCATTTACTAGATTAGTAGGTTGGGACCATAAAATATATAACAAGTGCATGTTAGGCAGTTGTAAAAGAAAAAGATAAAACATAAAGTGGAAAGCCTCAGTTTAACACAAGTTAGGTATTGCAAATGGGCATTGCAGTCTATTGCATTATGGCTTTCTAATATGTAATGACTTCATGTATTTACAAATCTAAATGTGAGTGTGTTTTGTATTTTTGTGTTTCATTATGATGACGGTGTATATATTGGCAAATGTGTGGCTAAAAAGGACACAATAAATAAATAATAAATAAGTGCAACATAAAAGGGACTGATTCCTTATGCATAATGCATTCTTGTTCTTCTTTTGGCTGCTCCTGTTAGGGGTTGCCACAGCAGATCATCTTCTTCCATATCTTTCTGTCCTCTGCATCTTGTTCTATTACACCTATCACCTGCATTATATTAATAAAATTCTGCAGTCAGTAAGTGATTCTCCAACCTGCTATATCCTAACACATGGTCACGGGGTTCTGCTGGAGCCAATCCCAGGCAACACAGGGCGCAAGGCAGGAACAAACCCCAGGCAGGGTGCCAGCCCACCACAGGGCACATACACCCACACACCAAGCACACACTAGGGACAATTTAGGATCGCCAATGCACCTACAGTGCATCCGGAAAGTATTCACAGCGCATCACTTTTTCCACATTTTGTTATGTTACAGCCTTATTCCAAAATGGATTAAATTCATTTTTTTCCTCAGAATTCTACACACAACACCCCATAATGACAACATGAAAAAAGTTTACTTGAGGTTTTTGCAAATTTATTAAAAATAAAAAAATTGAGAAACCACATGTACATAAGTATTCACAGCCTTTGCTCAATACTTTGTCGATGCACCTTTGGCAGCAATTACAGCCTTAGGTCTTTCTGAATATGATGCCACAAGCTTGGCACACCTATCCTTGGCCAGTTTCGCCCATTCCACTTTGCAGCACCTCTCAAGCTCCATCAGGTTGGATGGGAAGCGTCGGTGCACAGCCATTTTAAGATCTCTCCAGAGATGTTCAATCAAATTTAAGTCTGGGCTCTGGCTGGGCCACTCAAGGACATACACAGAGTTGTCCTGAAGCCACTCCTTTGATATCTTGGCCGTGTGCTTAGGGTCGTTGTCCTGCTGAAAGATGAACTGTTGCCCCAGTCTGAGGTCAAGAGCGCTCTGGAGTAAGTTTTCATCCAGGATGTCTCTGTACATTGCTGCAGTCATCTTTCCCTTAATCCTGACTAGTCTCCCAGTCCCTGCCACTGAAAAACATCCCCACAGCATGATGCTGCCACCACCATGCTTCACTGTAGGGACGGTATTGGCCTGGTGATGAGCGGTGCCTGGTTTTCTCCAAACATGACGCCTGCCATTCACACCAAAGAGTTCAATCTTTGTCTCATCAGACCAGAGAATTTTCTTTCTCATGGTCTGAGAGTCCTTCAGGTGCCTTTTCGCAAACTCCAGGCGGGCTGCCATGTGCCTTTTACTAAGGAGTGGCTTCCGTCTGGCCACTCTACCATACAGGCCTGATTGGTGGATTGCTGCAGAGATGGTTGTCCTTATAGAAGGTTCTTCTCTCTCCACAGAGGACCTCTGGAGCTCTGACAGAGTGATCATCGGGTTCATGGTCACCTCCCTGACTAAGGCCCTTCTCCCCAGATTGCTCAGTTTAGATGGCCGTCCAGCTCTAGGAAGAGTCCTGGTGGTTTCGAACTTCTTCCACTTACGGATGATGGAGGCCACTGTGCTCAATGGGACCTTCAAAGCAGCAGAAATTTTTCTGTAACCTTCCCCAGATATGTGCCTCGAGACAATCCTTCAGACAATTCCTTTACTTCATACTTGGTTTGTGCTCTGACATGAACTGTCAACTGTGGGACCTTATATAGACAGGTGTGTGCCTTTCCAAATCATGTCCAGTCAACTGAATCTACCACAGGTGGACTCAAATTAAGCTGCAGAAACATCTCAAGGATGATCAGGGGAAACAGGATGCACCTGAGCTCAATTTCAAGCTTCACGGCAAAGGCTGTGAATACTTATGTACATGTGCTTTCTCAAATTTTTTATTTTTAATAAATTTGCAAAAACCTCAAGTAAACTTTTTCACATTGTCATTATAGGGTATTGTGTGTAGAATTCTGAGGAAAAAAATGAATTTAATCCATTTTGGAATAAGGCTGTAACATAACAAAATGTGGAAAAAGTGATGCGCTGTGAATACAACTTTATAAAATGTAAGGCTTAAACTATTGTAATTGTATAGATGAAGACAAACAAACAACAAAACATTTAACATGCTGTTAGGTCTCGTAAAAACGACCTAGAAATGGAATCCTTATTACAGAACTGGCATTATTCATCTGATCCCGTGTGATCATAAATGAGCTTATGCTTACAGCGCACAAACAAATACCACAGTGCTAAGAAAAGGGACAACATATATACATGTTCAAAGTACAAATAGCAACATGCAAAACAGATAAATACAGTAAGTGTGCCCTTAACAATGGAAAAGTTAAAACATCACAGATGATCAAAATAGATGAAAAAAGCGTCAGTCTCTTCTGTACACATTTAGATTCCATGTAAAAACAAATGACCACAAAAACGTCCCAAGTTCAAGTGAGTCATGTGACTGCTATGTGCTTACATGTTTGGTCCTCATCATGTACAAGAGCACTGCAGAGACAGCATGGCCACAGTGTAATCCTAGAACTCAAAACACAATAGAAAGAACATTAGAACTGAAAGAATAATGAAAACTGAATAGATAATAGCCGTAGATACTGTGAAATGTAATTATTTAAAAAAAAACTGAGAATTTGTTGTTCCAAAGGTGGAACATCTTTGGTGGAAGAGATGAAATTAAAAAATATATATAGTTCCAAGTAAAATAGGAATAGTATTTCAGTGGTTGGAGGAATGTGCTCATAGTGATCAAAGAAAATCAGCACAGAAAAAAGGCATTATGGACCGTGTGTACTGCATGTTAAAATTAAAGTCAGGATAAATGGGAGCAACATTTAGAAGCTGAGGTCAGGAAACAGGAGATCAAATAAAATATAAACAGGTTTATTTCCATAACACTGTTCTGTGGTCAAAAAACATGCAGCAGAGTGGGTAAATATTGTAGGGGGAAAGTGGCATTGCACATTAAATGGTACAAAGAAGGAACCTACTTTAAATGAGGAACGCTCAATGGTTATTAGAGAGCCCTTTGAATTTCAGTTGTGGATAAACAGTTGCAGGTTTTATTTTGATAAATGATGTTGTGACAATTATTACTCCTAGGGCACTGGAGAGAGAGAAGGGTCAATGGGGTAACTAGAAGACCTCCTTAGACTGAATTTCATGAAGAGAACGGCTCCTACTTGAATAAAGCCCAAATTGCTTCCTGTCGGTAAGAAAAAACACTGTGGAAGTTGCCAAGGACGGGGATGATATCAGAAATGCTTACAAAGGTTCTTTAAAGTGTTATTTCATAAATCATGCCTATTTTAAGAAATGCATTGTTTGCTACCCAGTCATTTTATCTTTAACTGCATATACTGTAGATAATCCTGCAAAAGAGTTTCACTACTGAGGAATAAGGTGTAACCATCTTTCCTACACATTACCAACTGATGCAAGCACAAAAGCCCACGACATCCTTACACACAAAGCGCAATTTATACAATGATGTCCCCAACAAAGGGAAAACAAACAATGAAATGAATGAATAAAAATTAGACTTCTTGACACTAAAAATTTAAAAAAATCTTCACAATGAAGCAAATAAATTCAACCCATAGAAGATCATGACGCAGTTAGGTTTGTTAAAAGTAATTCTATGAACAGAAACAAAATGAATGCAGCATTCCTTTTATTCTTTGTGCTGCAGACAGTCAAATCTTATAAATTAAAATGTTGACCACTTGTTATAGAAAGTTTGTATTCCTTGTTTCTTTTTGTGACATCTCAGATATTCTCATCATGCGAGGAATCTAATATATCCATCCATTGTCCAACCTGCTGAATCCGAACACAGGGTCACGGGGGTCTGCTGGAGCCAATTGCAGCCAACACAGGGCACAAGGCAGGAACCAATCCCAGGCAGGGTGCCAACCCACCACAGGACACACTTAAACACACCCAGCACACACTAGGTCCAATTTAGAATCGCCAATCCACATAACCTGCATGTCTTTGGACTGTGGAAGAAAACCCACTCAGACACAGGGAGAACATGCAAACTCCACGCAGGGAGGACCCAGGAAGTGAACCCGGGTCTCCTAACTGCGAGGCAGCAGCGCTACTACTGCACCACCCGGAATCTAATATATATACTATAAAACCGCAGATGTCATGAGAATGAGATTGTATTGAGAGTACTGAGTGCCGTGGTACCAGCCAGAGTTCAACTCAAAGTACAGAGCTTCTAGATTATTCTATAAAACAATATAAACTAGTACAGGGAGTAGGAGGGGATGAGAAAAGTTTTGAATAATATGGCTAGCAGCTGGTGCACATAGCACAGTGGCCAAAATACTTGAGCTTAAAAGAATTTGTGCAGAAAACAGATGTCAAAGTCATGTAGTGATTTTAAGCGACATACTAGCAGCCTTAATACATTTGGGGTTAGATGACCAATGGAATAAGTGATTTGTAGTCATATGTTTTTTTTTCAGTTTTTATATATATTATTTCAAATATGAAAAGGCAGACTACAACCTGTTTATATTTCACTATGAAGATTTACTGCACATATCACGATATAAAGCATGTAGGTTAGGTGGAGGTTAAAAGCATCTAGTCATTAAAAAGTTACACTAGTGACTGCAAGGATGGTGGGCAGAGAGCTGTACTGTATGAATGTTTTTAATCAAATGGGAAGATTTTAGCTTTGAGATGGCTGAGAGTGTTAAGAAGCAAGTTAACTGTATACAGAGTAGACATTGTGGATTTGATTTTGGCATTAAATGAGACTAACAGCAAATCTAAGTTGGTATCTGATTGTGGAGAACTTGAAACACTGCTATGAGGAGACAGATTCAACAGATTAAACAGTAGATAATCATGATTCAGTGTGTCTTTGGCCATTAAAAAACCAACAAGTACATTTCATCGAAATTCCAAGTATGGCTTTCTTTAAGAATTCTTTTAACCATCTAATTGCCTATATAACTCTTTTCCACACCATCATATTGTAAGAATTCAGGGTCACAGGGGTCTGCTGGAGCCAATCCCAGCCAACACAGGGCGCAAGGCAGGAAACAAACCCCAGGCAGGGCTCACGTACACACACCCACTCACCAAGCACACACTAGGACACTTTAGAATCGCCAATGCACCTAACCTGCATGTCCTTGGACTGTGGGAGGACACCGGAGTACCCGGAGCGAACCCGGGTCTCCTAACTGCGAGGCAGCAGCACTACCCACTGCGCCACCATGCTGCCCTTTTGTAAGAATTGTATAATGTTAACTGTTCTAGTTACCAATGAAGATACAGTATTGGCATTTAGACATGGGTGAGCCAAGAATACAGTTAACAATTGCAGGTAAAATACTATGAAAGGCACATTGGAAACGCTAATTGAATTATTAAACAGAAATATTACAGAAATTTCCTGAATATACTTTTATATATTAGTTATATTATGCACCAGCACATGGCAGTCAAAATGTTTAAATAATTGATGCTATTTAGATTATGATAGTGATTGTAATTGATTGCATTTATTGGAAACCAACGTACAACCATTAAAATCCACAATAGTTCTGATATTGTCAAGAAGAAGACAAAAGCAGAGCGGTTAGACCTGGACAGGATAAGCTTTAGGTTAGTTTTAAAAATGGAATTAGCAGATTCAGTAAGTGGCTTTTAAATTAAGTATAATAGACCAGAAAAGCCAAATTAGCAGGGGTACGTTCTTAGGTAAAATGTAAGCTGGTCATTGTTTATTTTGTCTTTTTTGCCAGACTTGTGGGTTTATTATAGTATTACTTTAGAAAAATCGTGCAGTAGTTTTACAAAGAAAATCTTGTCTGCAGCCTCATTGATAAACATAACAGAGTTATGTATGCTATGAAAGTATCATTGTTACGCAGAAACATAAACGCATACTTACCTGAATGCCTCATTTACATATTGATCTTTGCACAAGAAAAGTTCCTCTAGAAGACTTCTTCTTTGCACTTGTGTGCTATTAAAGTTGACATGCAAGCCCCAGTCTCTCTTAAACATGCCAGGTTTTGTGTGATATTTGTTAAAAAGGCACTGGTATTAAAGAATTCATTTGCAAGGGACAAAGCTAAGGCTTTTATGTGAGACATAATTCAACAAGTATTTTGTTGTCATTTTGCAAAACCAGCACCGTGAAATTTACTGGGCGTGAAAATAAAAAAGGAAACGATGGGAGCTGAAAAAGGATTAAAAATTGGTAAAAGCAAGCGGTGTTCGTTGTTCAGTTTCAATTTGCTTTGTAAATGGTATCACTACAATACCAGATCTGCAAGCGTAGCAAGAACTGGAATTGAATATTTTCCAATAATGCATGCATTGAGTTTTCCTTTTGTGACAACAATAGGTGTACAACAAATGCACCTCAAATCTTGAACAGAAAACAGTAGAAACACCATTTGTAAATTAAATTTACTTTCTACCTAGACTACATTCTACAAATTCAACAGACTAAAAATGGAAATGCAGCAATAATCCTAAGAGGTGTAAGCTCCTTTTGGTTCAATCAGCATTTGAGCTATAAGCTTTCTTTAGAAATCTTTGTTTTCATTTGGCCTCTTTTCTTATTTTTCCTTTCTTATATGCATGTTATTATCATTTATGCCAATACATACCAATGTTTGATCAGCTATAACTGTGAAGTATACCCTTCTACTGAAAAAATATGACAACAGAATAATAACAAACAAAATGTTTTTTCACTTTCAAGAAACTCATATTTATTTTAAAAACTAGCATTGGTAAGCAACAGTTACTGTATTTTAATACAAATTAGACCACCAATAAAAGCCAAAGAAATAAATGAACTGCGATATTGGAAAAATTACAGAACAAATCAACAACTTTAGAATGTGCTTATGCAGTTTGTGGGTGATAGAAAAACAAAATATATCTAAACAACATAAAAATGCTTGAATGTCTTGTTTGAGTTTTTATTTAACTACATTGAATACGAAAAAATGGCTGAAGATGGCGTTATAACAGTGGACTGGTGCCTTGTCTATTGCTCATTCTGGGTTGAAGCTGCTCGAAAGTACTTTGCATTGCAAGAAGCGTTTTTCAGAAAATTGCCCATTTTCTAACTTAAAATAAAAATATCCAGAAAATCCATACACACATCAGAAAAAAGTTAATTACAGGGAATAAAAAAATGACAAAATTACAGCTTCCCTTCTCCTTAAATTTAAAGAATGAAGAACCCAGGAGCTGAAACTGCACAGCCTACTCTTCACTGTTTTCTTGCCAAGTTCAATTGATTCCTTCCAACTGCTTAACATACTAAGGCTGGCCACCCCCCACCCAGTCCTTTCCTTTGCCCCCTATGTCCTCTGCCCTCATTAGGCTTCTTCTGAAGCACACAGCTGGCCTACTGCCTCCTAGTGCATCATTTGGTCAATATTTTCCTTTATGACAGTTTTTCTCAGGTTTAGTACTGTATTACCCTGTAGTGACACGTTTCAAGTGCGCCACTGTGAACTGTGAGCTGTATTCCACATTACATTATTTTACTTACGACGATGAATGAAGCCATGAATAGACACAACTGAAGCATTTAAGTCACATAAGCAAGCTGACAGGGAGAAAGTGAAGTAGATTTAAGAACAGAGAAATGGAGTAGAGCAAGTATACCCCTTGTATTGTGAAAGTCCACTTCTGAAATTGGACTGCTCTAGAATGTTCTTATTTTGGAACCAAAGGCTGTGAGAAAAGTGTAAAGCTCTGTGCACTGTAAGTTGAAGCTCAGCTATGGATAGATGTAACATATCGTTATTGCCAATACCTAGGAAAAAATGCTAGGTACTCTCGAAGTGGCCAGAGCTGACTTAAGGAACCCCTCAGCTGCCTTACACTTTGCCAGGAGCTTTCTTCAAAATTGTATTCTTGTGTCAGCCTATATTTAAAGAAGTTAAATGTATCCTTTCTTTAATGTAATCTTTTCTTTCTTCATCCTAGAATTACTGCCGTACCACTAGAGAAGGATATAATATTTTATTTTATAATATGTATTTAGATTTTTGGTTTAGTAAAAGCTGCAATCACTAATGAACATATTCCCAGAGAGCAGTCACCGCCTACTGGATTCAGACCCCTATGGCTGTGGGTGTTTAGTCCAACCAATTTCACAATCAGTGCATCATTCTTACTTTTAATTCATTTCATTGTTTAATGAGCTGTCCTTTTTTATTCTCTTACTGTCTGGCAGTTCTTGTGACCCTTCATGAGAAATTCTGCGAAATGTACACAGCCCTTTCTCATTGAATACGACTGTGATTCACAACTCTGCATGGCCCAAAAGCCTACTACAATTGTTTAAAAAACTATGAGTTAAACAGCCGAGCTTGATGGACCGAATGCTTTCATCTTTATCAGACTTCTTCAGAATCAGAATCAGAAAAACTTTATTAATCCTGAACTGTTCATCGTGGAGCACCAGTACTAACAGCAAAGAGTCAGACACACAGCCCTGTGCCGCACATACTGTGGCCTTCCAGTTAAATAGGGAGCATTCACCTGCATTGCAGACAGCTTGAATGGTGTCAAATGCAGATGAGAAATCAAAGAACATAATCCTAAGAATTTGTCTAGGTGACTGTAGGCATGGTGCATCTTCAACCCTAATCCTCTCTTGGTATGCACATTGGAGGGGATCCAATGCAGGCCTAACCATGGGGTGAAGTATTTCCAGAACCAGCCTCTCAAAAACTTTCAGTATACGTGCAGTGAGTGTCACTGGCCTGAGGTACTAGGATGTGTCTTTTTTGGTACAGGAACAAGACAAGATGTTTTCCACAGCAATGGCACCTTTTGAATACTGAGGCTATGTGGAAAATCCTTAGAAATACTCTACAGAGCTATTTGGTGCAGATCTTAAGAACCCATGGGCTGTTGCCATCAGGGCCTTCCACCCTGGCAGAATGAAGTCTGCATAATTCTCTCCTGACAAGGTCTTGAGTAAAAGTGATTGATGGTCTGCTTGTGTCAGCATTATAGACAGAAGATAGTAAAGGGGGAAGAGGCAGTGATTCTACACTTCCTTTCCTCTGTAATCAGGGGTGGTGGAGGGAACAGTGAGTAAACAACACCCCTCTGGTGTTGTTCTGCTGCAGCTTTTGCTCCAGATTCATCCCATAGCTGTCTCTCCCATCTTTAATTTTAATGGACAACTGTTTCTGTACCCTCTTCACTGCCTCCCTGTCACCTGACCTAAATGCTCGCTTCTTCTATTTCAGAAGGGCTTCAATGTCCTTGGTGACCCATGGCTTGTTGTGAGAGAAGCAGTGCACAGATTTTAAAAGCACAGTGTTGTCCACACAGAACGTAATATATATTGTGACACTATCCATGAGACCACCAATGTCATCCAAATGAGTCTCGCAAAGAACACCACAATCTGTTGCCTTAAAACAATCCTGCAAAGCTATTCTGTGTTCCTTTGACCACCCCCTCATGGTTCTGAAAGTGGCTAACTGCCTCCTCACAAGTGGCACATAAAGGTAAGGAGGCACACCAGGTTGTGGCCTGATCTACCCAGAAGTGTAATGGCAGTGCAACTGCATGCCTCTTTAACATTAGCATACATTAAATCCAGCATTTTATTTTTTCTGGTGGGACAATTCACAAATTTGAAGAAGGTACTAAGCATTCTGTTAAGGGAAATGAGACTTAAAACTCTGGAATAAAGGATGAAAGCATCCAGGTGTTTTTTATCTGGAGTCTTGCGGTGACTAAGTGGGTGATGTCACATATTGTTGTTGCGTTAGCCAATGGAGGGATGTAAACAACAATGGTGATTGCATAAGAGAACTCCCTCAACATGTAATATTGTTGTAGTCCCACCGCTAACAGCTTAATGTTCAGGCTACAGTTACATTCCTTAATCACAATGTGACCAGGATGGCACCATCTGACGCCTCTGCGCTTTACACTTCCAGCCAGTGTTCAGTCCACCCGTATACAATGAAAGCTGGCAATGTCCACGGCAGTGTTGGGAATAACCTCACGCAGCCATGTTTCCGTAAACCACATTAAACTGCACTCGAGAAGCACTACAAGCTCGTCCATCTTTTAATCCAGTGATCTAACATTGCCACAACCAACAGCTAACAATAGGATAGCCATAACAATCAATACCATTTTGGCAACATTTAAATTGGAGTCTATTTATCTATCTATCTATTGTCTGAGAAGGCTACTGTGCCACCTCAAGCCTACTTGGACTACATTTTAACTGCATGATATCGTAAAGTGCTCTTATTATTATAGTCTACAAACACATGTAAGTGTATTTATACTACTGCTAATTTTGAAAATGATTCACTGTTATAAAAATATTATAATAAATAAAAATGTGATAACTGGACCCCTTCGAAGTAAGTAAAAATTTTTAAAATGTTCAAACTTTCAAGACAGTTTAATCAAGTCCCCAAATGCGCCTGAATGTTATGCCATGCATATCCTTCATAACTAGTTTTTTTACTACTTTCACTAGATCCT
Source organism: Erpetoichthys calabaricus (assembly GCF_900747795.2). NCBI lineage: Eukaryota > Metazoa > Chordata > Cladistia > Polypteriformes > Polypteridae > Erpetoichthys > Erpetoichthys calabaricus. The sequence goes on from NC_041394.2 coordinate 195,971,128, forward strand.
GATGAAGAGCATATATTGCTCTTCATTCAACCTTATCCCAGTAAATAAAATTAAATTTAGAGTTCCAAAAATAATTTATTGTACAAGAAATATTGGGAAAATGCAATTACCTTTTTACATTATACTGCAATTATTTCAAGATAAAATTTGTTGATCTCCAACCAGTTGTCTCTTTTCTTGTCTGTCCTTTTCTCACAATATTGGAAAGCGGTCTCTTTTGTACACAGTAATCTTTTTTTCATTACTCTATTCTGCTAAACTGGAACCAACAATTACATTCAGGGTTACAAACCTCTCTTGCATACAGAAGGCAATACAAGTTGGATGCCAGCATTCTGTGTACTACCACCGAAAACAGAGGTTACTGAACAAGAACAATGCATTGCGACACCAAAGTAGAATCATATTTTTTCATTATAAAGTTAGTCTTTTAAGTTCTCAAAAATTTAAAGCCATGCATATACAGGCCCTGGGACAGTCAGAGTTAGAATAGGACACCTAGATAGCACAGGATGCAAGCTCTTCCTTCTAGGATGTACTCTTTGTTATTTATAGCATGCTATAATTGCTTCTCTGTAATGAGGCTATCAAGCTCACGATAGTCAGTCATAACTACATTTAAGAAAACAACACAGCAAAATCGCCAATAACATGTGTTTATTACCCTTGGAGTGGTATCCATCCATCTGTCTATCTATCTATGTATCTGGGAACAGTGTTCCTATACATACATTTTGAACCGTTAGTTTAAAATTGCTGATTTTGCTGTGAAAGGGTTTGAGTCACAAGGATGCCTACTTGTTTTGTTGTTCACTTTACAGATTCAATCAATTAATTCAAGCAATCTTTCAGAATATACACAATTCAGGGTGTTTTAAATATACATTAAATATACAACTCACAAGGTTAAAAGATAGGTGGTCTTAGTAGAAGTCGAAATAAAATCAATGCAGCAGTACAAAATAAAATTAGAAAATGATTAAACACAATATGAATTATGAGAAAATATTGAGGGTTTGTGTGATGTTTGCATTTACTCCCCACATTCACATAGGTTTCCCCTGATTACTTGTATTCTCTCCACAATTTAAAGATATTCTGTAACATAAATTGTCTCAAAGGAACGTAGTGTAGATATAAGTATGAGTGTGTTCTGTAGGGGAAGGTTTTCTACAGCTAGGTCCTGCCTTGTACCTGCTACTTCCAGAAGGGATCCTACTCCATTGGGCCCTTAGCAAGGCCCTTAACCTGAATACAATGGCTGACATTGCACACTGACCACCAAAGGTCATGTAAAAAGACAATTTACCCTTGGGAATTAATACCAAATATCAAAATGTACTAGCTAACCATACCAGAGAAATTCCAAAATAAACAAATGGGTTTAGAGAATTTTGACAAAGTTTCCTCAGACTTTCTTAAAAATACAAGCCAATGCATTGATTATATGTAAGAGGCAAGCAATAGTGAGTGCTTATTAGAAGCAAATAAATAGATACACAGTACAACAGAGTCAGTATCAAAATAACTAATTGCTGAAATTACAGTTCATTTTAAGTTATACATCATCCAGTATGGATTCCAACATCTTCACAAACATAAAGTCTTTGCTGAACATATCTTTTGAACTATTCCTTAAAGTTATGGAATTGGCTCATTGGCTCTTAATATATATCTGTTTCCCCAGGAAAGGCAATTTGGCAAGTGGGCCTCACATTTCACTCATATACTCAGGTGAAAATCATTGTCTGGTGCATCTACTGTAGATAGCATCTCTGCTGTTCTTAATAAAAATCCTAACAAATTCAATGGTTTCCAGTGACTAATGTTCAATTGGTACTAAATAGTCTGTGCTTTGAAGCTCACTTCTCAACCATTCTTTCCATCTATGCCAGTGAAATATGGAAATGTACTATCAGAACTGATAAGAAACTGAATGTGTTCCACCAGAGATGCCTGAGGTAGATCTTGAAGATAAGCAGGTGTGACCACATTACCAGTGAAGAAGTCTTAGAGTAGGGCTAAGGCACATTGTCATAAACTTCTGTGGAGCAGTGGATGAGGCTGGCTAGCCACATCCTGTGTTTCCCTGAATATTGCCATTCAAAGATGGCCATGAAATGCATTCCACCAGAAGGGAAGCGGAAACGAGGAATGCCAAACATTCCACGATGACCTGAAACAAATCAACATCGCCTGACAAGACATTGAAGTAGCAGCAGGCAATCGGAAAAGATCACATCATTTTGCAGCCCAATGTGCCCAAAGACACAGGAGGACCTAAGTCTAAATAAGTTAGTCTCAAAAATTGTAAAAACAATGCAAGCTTCTGAAAATATTAGTTTTAGATAAATCTTTTTTTGTCACTGCCTCATTTCCATATCCATGGTTGGAGGACTTCTATTCTCAATCCATTTATATTTTTGCTTAAAGTATCAACATGTTCAGAATGTTGCTGCAGGAGTTAGTTCTCAAACTAAGCACAATTATCATATTACCCCACCAGCGAGCTCATTGCAACTTGCTTCCTATTCAAAACAGAATCATTTTCAAAGTCTTGTTTAATTTTAAATCTGCGCATGTCATCATTTTGTATATATCTGCTACATATGACTGGTGTTCTTTAATTTTTCTAAATACAAATGGCTCAGTTTGAAATACTCATTCATATGTGTTGCTTTATTTCTCTAGAATGCTCTTATTGCTTCTATTCAAGGTGATTCTTAAGTCTTAACATTCAAATAGAGATTGACAATCCACCAACACTCTCTTGCATTAACTTCCCTTTTAATATTTACAACAGCCCTCTCCTGCATTTCATTGTGATAATATTGTTGACAAGCCAGTTTATGATAATTCAGTATGTTATTTTGTTAACTCTGTTCTGACATTTTTTGCAAAATTTGATGGAAGTGCCTCAGAATTAACTCAATGGTTCCCATAATATAAGGTAGAGTATCTTTAGTTTTCTTTGTTGTCATGCTTTTCAAATCCCTTGTACCTGGTATATACTGTATAATATGGACTACAGGGCTGGTGTGTATGGTGAGATGATGTGGCGATCTCCTCAGGCAACACAATGGTAAGAATGGGATTTCCTTCACATCTCTATATATGTAAAATCCAACATCTGTCTGTATGTCTGTCTGTATGCCTGTCCGCTTTTCAAGAGAGAACTACTTAACAGATTTAGATCGGGTGTTTTTCTATAATTTGCTTGAACATTCCGGTTGATTTTGCGACATCTCTCATTGCGCTATGTATCATAGTTCACTTGCGGTAACGATTTATTTGCGCGAATCCAAGAGACATGCAGTGGGCCGAGGTGGGGGGATGGGACCCTCCGCACTCACGCGCCAGCCTCGGGGCATACCTTACCTCTGCTTAGTTAGCGAATGAGAGAACTACTTAATGGATTTGGATCGGGTTTTTTTCTATAATTTGCTTGAACATTCTGCTTGATTGATTTTGCGACTTCTCACATCGCACTAAGACTCATAATTTGCTTGCAGGAGCGATATATTTGCGTTAATCTGAGACAGAGGGTGTGGGCCAAGGGGAGGGGAAAGTGTGATGTCAGGATTAAGGAGTCAGGCAGGGCCCTCCTCACTGTCCTGTTTCACTACTATGTGGGAGGAGCTGCAGGGAGATGGCTAGTCTTCTATAACTCTGTACTGGCCAGTGTGATTTTCTACGCTGCGGTGTGCTGAGCCTGTAAACATCACTTCAAGAGAGGCCCACCGAATCAACAAGCTAATTTAAAGGGGCAAGTTCAATTATGGAATGCACTCTTGACCCCCTTGAAGGTAATGTCAAAGTAGAGAATTACTGATTGTCATTATGAACAGTACTGCCCACCCTCTCTCTGACACACTAACACAGGACTTTCAGCTAATGAATTATTCAGCTAAAATGTGTCAAGAAACACCATTGGAGTTTCATTATAATAATGGCAATGTGCCTGCATAATGCCTCACTGTGACTTTGAGTCTGAAGATTTTTTCTTTTTAGTCATTCTGGTGTGACTTCACACCATATTTTGAGTATATCTGTCACATCATGAGAGTCTGAGAATCAAAACAGCACATGTGTATTTTTAAGTCACATTTTGATAAGAACAGACCAATGCAGTACATTACTTTCCTGATATTTACATATCATTTTGTATATGTATAGATCATGTCATTTTGTAAAATTTTGTTTTTTTTTAATTGTTATTAAAATGTCCGGGAATTGTGTACTATCTGTTAAATGTGACTGAAGTTTGCACAGAGTATGTTTTATCTTGAAGGACAGTTTGAAATAACCAGGGCATTTCGAGTCGCCTGCAGGAGGAGTGATACCTCCCATAGGATGTCCAGAAGGTTGTTCTAAACACTACTCAGGAGTAAACTCCTAACATACTTTCCAGGTATAGTAGTCTAGGTTAAGTGTACTGTATGAGCTCTCACAATGCAAATCGAAACTCTGACTCCCTCCATGTGCTTAAGAAGCAGTTGAAGACTCTTGTTTGGCGATTTTCTATCTAACTGATCTTAGTTGTTACATTTTTGTAAGCTAGGTACTGTAACTTACTTACATTATGTTCTGAGCTCTTCACTTGTGATGTTCAATTTTGTAACCTGTCCTGTAACACTTGTTCCAAAACAGTTCCCCAGACTGATATTCACTTGATTATGCTGACCTCTTTTGTAAGTCATTTTGGAAAAAAATAACATTTGCAAAGCAAATACATTTAAAAGTAAAATGTAAAATTGCTACTTTGGTAAAATAGGGAAGGAAATCAATCTTAGAATGATACCAAAGAATGTCAGCTGAGCCCTTTTTAGTGTGGGCCATGAAATCAAAGAAAACCATACTGACAATAAAGAGCTCAAAGCCCTCATAGAAAACCAAATAATACAAATGCCAGTGTGTCTGGAGTGTTAGATGCTCAGTCCAGTGCCACAGTGTCCAGGGTCCCCTCTAGCTTCTGTGATGCATTCACTATGTACTAGCTTCATTGTGAGGAGTGTTGAAGAACGTGTTACAGGCAGTGGAAAGTAAATTGTAGTTCTAAAGGTACAGATTTCTTTACATGCTGCACACATGTTGCAGTAATCCTGGCGTCAGCATTCTCCAGCATTCCCGTCTTTGATCCTCTGTTATTCAGTCTCAGCATGATTCATACTCATCACCAAAATATCTCACATCAGTTTTAACCAAAGCCAGAGACCACCTATTTCGCAGGTCACCACAGATTGATTTAATTGTTTCCAGAAGTACAAACAGTGCAGCTGTGTGTTCTTCTGTTTAGTATAAGATTCTACAATCCTCAAAGGATTAGCAGATAATATTTTTTGTTAACAATTCTAGATATATTACTAATAATGGTGCTTTACATATTTAATAAATATTTCATAACTTTATATTCTCATGTGATGTAATGCATTTTAATAAAGAAGCCAGAATATAAGTCTGCAAATGTTTAGCTAATGCATTACTAATTATCAATAATGAAAAAAATCCAATAAATACTTGATTGCTATGCATTGTTGGCTTATTATTTTTTTACCAGTGCACAAGCACAGACATAAAATGTGCTGACCTCATTTCTTGCTTCATAGTATTGTTTTGGTTGAAATATACAGTAATTGGATCTTAATTATAGACTTCATACTTGTGACTCTTTTTTGTCTTGTCTTACATAACATGCATTTTAAGAATTAACTTGGTCCATGATATAATGCAGGCATTACAATGGCAGAGTTCAAATCTCAGCTCTGTCACTGTTTGTAGAGTATGATACTGTTCAGTTATTCATCTGAAACTTTTCTTTTCCCCCAGTTTGACAAAGAAAGGTAGATTAATTGTATCAGTAATTCTAAATCGGCCTGGCTCAGTATGGCTGAGTGTGTGTGAATATATGTGATCGGGCCCTTTGTGTAAATCACTGATGGCCTATTAAGAATTGGTCCCTTCCTACACGTAATGCTAGGACAGGATTTGTCTGTATGTGATGATAAACTAGATTAAGCGGATTATAAAATGGATAAATGGATGAATGATGACATGGGGACTGTACTGTGAGGGGTATTGTCTACAAGTACAACATACTCATCAAGGTCTGAGTGGTCTTCCCTGGAGACAATATTAGAGGGAATCAGATGCTCTAAATGGGATATACTGGCTTTGAATGAGGAGACATAAGGAAAGCATGTAGAGAAAAGACACCTGCAAAGCAAATATAAACACTGCTCCCTTTTCAGTTCCCATATGAAAGTAGGCAAAGAAAATGGAACCTCCAGACATTTTCAGTTTTATTTATGAATGCCTGATGTGTGAGGGTAGAATAGTTCACTGACTATTAGGCTGTGTAATTTTGTTTAAAATCATCAAGTGTTTGCATAGTTTTTACCCTTGTGATGAAAAGTTATTCTGATTATGATCTTGCTGAGTAAATCAGGAATAACAGGATCAGACATTTACAGTAGGCATGTAATGGAGATTTTCTGCACTAACGCATAATTTTGAATTGATTTTTTTGTTAAACACATTCAATGATTCTTAAATTATTTGTTAGAATGTTTTCTTCCATTAATATATCTATCTGATTGAACCAAGTCCAAGCATTGAGATCAAAACTGAATTCCCTCTGTTACCTTCTTTATTTCATTCTGATTATTCTTCATACTTACTGATTAGAAGCTGTGATATTTTCACCCTTAAACCCACCTAATTTTCCAAGGCCTTTCAACAAAGACTTTTTCCAAGATCATATGTAAAAATTAATTCAATTGATGGGCCAATGTTGACATGTGTTTGTCCTGCACATGGTTAATTCTTCTGTATTATTCAGTTGACTTTAATGTCTATATCTGTATACAGTATACTACATTTTTTATATTTTACTTTAATGTCACCTACTGATGAGCAAAAGAGCAGTTTCATTTAACGTACAGTTTTGCGAGATTGCTCAAAAACAATATTAGATAGATAGATAGATAGATAGATAGATAGATAGATAGATAGATAGATAGATAGATAGATAGATAGATAGATAGATAGATAGATAGATAGATAGATAGATAGATAGATAGATAGACTAAATAAGGGTTAAAACAAATAAAATGTAAGGGTCATTTCTTCCTAAGAGTCAATCCACAACCAGATCCACTGGCTCCTTCCTCCAATTCAACCCAAATCTTCTAAGGTTCATTCCATGTAGCTCCACACACTCTCATCTGTCAACATGCACTGCCCACATGCACATTCACACTACTGGTTCCTCCTAGTGGATCAAGGGTAACAATTTGGGCTCACTTTCCCAAATTCTGCAAGCCAATCCAAGTTAGTGTCCTTTCAGAAGAGAAGAAAAGAGAAGGGAAGGCTGGCAACATTTTCCTTAAGAGTAAAAAAATCCATAACAGATTTAAAGCAGCTTACCAGCTTGTATTGTCAGCATCCTGCACATAAAACAAGTTGTATCTATTCCAATGACAGATCACAGACTGGCTGGTAAGGTTAATTTCGGAGGAATACATTGGGGAACCTCTTAGCATAGGCAGCCTCAGAGGGTGCAAACCCAACACAGATACCACATTAAACAATTTTCAAATGCACCTTTTCAGGGTCACTGAATATAGAGTCTATTTCAGCAGTTCTAGGCATAAAGCACAAAAGAGTTGTGGAATATTCTGCCAAACAGATGACCTGGGGAAAAATCCCACGGAGAAAGGGTATGGCCGATCTTGATGGGAAAATTGATATTAATGGTTTACATCTGGCTAACAGTGATTACAGAGAAAACCTATACATACTCTTCGTAGAGTAGTTAAAGCTGACTGATATGAGACAGTGAAGATCAGTTAGAAGCAACAATTTCATAATGTCCTCTGTAGTTCCATGCCTAACAATGAGGACAAGGTTGGGATATGTTTATGGGTACTAAAACCTGTGACAAATATGCCAGTCCCTAGACTGAACCCACACAGATTATCAGAAAATTTTAAAAGGATGGAAACTTTTTAGTAGTGGGGATCATTAATGAAGAAAATACACTGCCACTGCAAGAGGCCTTCAATAAAACATAAAGTCCTGGCAAGCCTTATTTTCTTTCTCAGAGTTTTATGGATGGATTTGTGGCTCCTACACCCTCCCAAGTCAGTTGAATGCATGTACAATCAGAGTAGCTTCCGTGACACGTCTAAGGCAAGACAAATATCATGTGTCATGCTTGCAAAGTTGTTATCTGTGATGGCAGCAGTTCCCCTTTAAAGATGTGTTGTAGTTTAATGTGTACTGACTGCACAAGGTGGCAGCAGCTTTCAAAGGAGCTGAAATCAGGATGTTTTGCTAAGTCAAAAATGTCAAGCCGAACGTCAGGGCAAATAAGACAAACAGTTATACAAACAGTGCTCAGGATGTGTAGTCTGGAAATGGTGTAGGAATGTTTGGTAACTGAAAAGTGAAAATGAATACTTAACCTGAGGAAAATTTGTAAATTGTAGTCAGAAATCAGGGCAAAATATTCATAACTAGGAATTCAATAGCAATAAAGAATAAACTGACTTTTGGGTTGCATGAAATCAAGGACAACCAGGATGTGTGTGATGCAACTTTTATACTCTTGACCAAGAAATGTCATGTGCTACACCCCTGAAACAAGGTCAAAATAATTTTCAGAGGTCATCTGGAATTTTCAAAAACACTAAAAAAAAAAACTTAATCGCGACACAATACTGTAACAGTTGTAGATACTGAAGAATATTGCATGGCCCTTGAACAAACCTAGGAGGTCAGTGTGCATGCTGGGAGAAAAGCAATAATACAAGGCTCACGGAGGAGCATCTGTCCCTGTTGTACACATTTTTGAAAGCAGTAGGAGATGGACACATGTTGCTGGCAAAGGTTATTGTAATTCACTTTGTCTATAAATATTTTTAAGATTAGAAAAGGGTGTTCAGAGTTTGTGGCTCTCTTGATTTATAGTAAGGAGGTCTGAAAGGTCTCGCAACCTAACAATCCAATTCAATTCATTGCCAGGAATGAAAACAAGAAAATTTCCAGGTTAATAGAGGACTACGGTGGTGCAGTGGTAGCGCTGCTGCCTCGCAGTTAGGAGACCTGGGTTCACTTCCCGGGTCCTCCCTGCGTGGAGTTTGCATGTTCTCCCCGTGTCTGCGTGGGTTTCCTCCGGGTGCTCTGGTTTCCTCCCATGGTCCAAAGACATGCAGGTTAGGTGGATTGGCGATTCTAAACTGGCCCTAGTGTGTGCTTGGTGTGTGGGTGTGTTTGTGTGTGTCCTGCGGTGGGTTGGCACCCTGCCCGGGATTGGTTCCTGCCCTGTGTTGGCTGGGATTGGCTCCAGCAGACCCCCGTGACCCTGTGTTCGGATTCAGCGAGTTGGAAAATGGATGGATGGATAGAGGACTATGAATCCTACGACAAATGAGTTGCCCCAATCCCTGAAGAGGCAAAGTAAAGGAGGTATTTAGGTGCAGAGCAATTGAAAAGAAAGGACTGAACACTGCTCCAAAGAAAGCCAGGGAGGTTTCTGATACTGTATAGGGGCTGAGCAACTGAAGGCAAGCTGCAGAGAGCTTTCACAGCTTAACTTCCTGAATACAATGACACTATAGTCTGTATCTTGCAGGACTCTACATCCAGTAGGGGTGCCTGTAACCATCCATCAGGCACCATTTGTAGTCTTTCACCTTCTTCATCTAATGAAGTAGTCTACTTGTGCAGATGACTGCGGAGTGCTGTTCCATTTGGTTGGAAATCAAGCCTCACTTTAAATTAGTCATGGTTTATCTTACTGGTCTACCTGAGTCATAACCTGTCTCATTCGGGTGTATCTTATTTACTTCACCTGATTGCACATCCATTATCGTTCTTCTTGTGTGGCTTGCTTTGCCGTGCCTATCTGCTCTTGCAATGCAATTTGGCCTTGTTCCCATTGCTTAAGGCAGCACACCTTTATCTTCAAAGAGTCACTATGCAGGCTTTAAAGCTCCTCTACCAATACCTCAAACTGAACATCACATTACTTAAGCCCAGAGACTTTGGCCCAGCCAATATTTTACCACAGACGACGCTTCACAACATCCAGGCTGTCATGTGTGAGCCAGAATCTATTGGTGCAAACTTGTGAACTAACTTTTTATCATCATTTACAGGTAGAGTCTCTTCTATTTCCAGAATTTGCCACCATGAATGTCACTTGGTACAGTTATCTTTCCATGCCTCTCCTATGCCACATAAGCTGTGTATGTGGTCTCTTTGACACTGGAGAAGAATGCTGCCAGTATCTCGGGCATATTAAGTGTATGAAACATAAAGTGATGAGAAATTCAACAAACAAAAGGAGACATTTAGTTTATTAATAGCCAGGTTGTTCCAGTATTTCATCCTGATAAAATATGCCAGGTTTTCTGCTTCAATTGCATGATCCAGTAGTGTGCTCCAGATTACTCTGACTTCATGTGAAGAGGTTCTCTAAAGATTCTGTCTTGAATGTACTTCTTAATTTCTGCTTGTGCCTTCAAAGTCATAATTTGCTGTTTCACTAAATAAATTCTGTTACATCAAATGTACCAATGTATTTGAGAGTTTTGAATACAATAAAGAGCTGCCACGTGTTTCAGAGAACACAATATGAGACAACAGTTTGCAATGCACTGGACCTGCTTATTTCAGACAAAGCAGTCAATAAAAAAATGAAAAACTGGCACTTATAAATACACCAACCAATAGTGAAGCTGTGGCAACAACCTGGGTCTGGTCTGTTTGATAACTAGATGTCATCTTCCCATCAAGCAACATGCCTTGGATAATGGCACACCATGTCTAACAAAGAAAATATAAAGGAAGAGAAGTCAATAGCAGTTCAGGAATGAACCAACACAGGAGATAACAGCACAGATTCTAACCATCCCATTACAGTGCCCAGTCTCAGTTATTCTGAACTATATTGAAACTACAGCAGCCACGTCAAAGGACTGAACATCTGCCTTACAGTTTTCAAACAGTTTTTTAACCATGGTTTACAGGAAAACTGAAAAAGATATGGACTGTTAAAAAGGAATAGGGTGATAAAAGTGAAAATGAGATGAGATGATTCAGAACACTAAATCTAAATATGACCAAAGGCGTGAATGGCTTTTTCACCGATGACTGGACCCCTGTCTGAAAAATTTGCCAGAATTTTATTAACAACATATATAAATCCTCTCTGCGTCAGTCTGATCCTCAACTACCTAAGTCTGCTCAAAATAGTCTACTGGAGGTCTGAGAATGAATCCATCACCGGCTTGGACCCTGTTCATGATGTATCACCTCCTGACCTCATTTCTTCCATTTCTGTTCCTCCAGCCAGTTCCATTTTAATGAGTATGAAGAATGTTTTCTAATCCACAGACAGAGCTCCATTTGCACTATAATGTCTAATTTATAATGCGTAGCATCACCTCTCCCTGCTATACAGGCAGGGACTTTTTACTATTTACTGGCTAGTTTTGTGTAATTTGAAATAAAATAAGAATTAGGAGCTAAAAAAATATTGCTTTATAAAGCCAGTTGTGAATTCAGTAATCAACTCCCTATATCTAAACTGCTCGTTAAAAAAATCTTATCAATGTCCATAAACTGGAATCCATTAAATTCTTGGGCACAGCCGTTTTTCAGATTGTAAAAAATAGATCAACAATAAACTTGCAAACTCTAAGTATAGATCATATTTGTATCTATTGTGGGGAACAGTCCGGACACAGACAGGTAGACATGGTTTTAAAGCACTACACATGTTTATTTACAATATTTACACAAATAAAGTGAACACGCACACCCCAGTGCCGCAGCACCAATCACCCCAGTCCAGGCCTCACAATGCCTCTCTCTCTCTTCAGATCCACCTCCACTCCTCTCCTCCGAGCTCTGTTCTATTCCACCCGACTACAGCCATCGAATGGAGGGAGGCGGCCCCTTTTAAGCTCACCCGGACGTGCTCCAGGTGCCTCCCGATTAGCTTCCGTCGGCCCTTCCTGGTGTGGCGGAAGTACCGGCTGCGCACCCGGAAGCACTCCAGGTGTCCCTGGTCTTCTTCCCCCCAGCACTTCCGGGTGTAGCGGAAGTGCTGAGGGCCAGGGCTCCACAGGCATTGGGATGCCCCCTGGCGGTGACCACGGGCCCCTTTAGGGTTGAGCTTCTAAGCTCTGTTCCCGTGGTCCCCACGTCACCAGGGCGGTCACCCCTCATAGTCTGGAGGAGGCGTAAGCCCTCTTCTGGTCCTCCTGGGCTTCCCGGCTGGGTACCACTCCCAGCCACTTTCCACATTATCTATCAATCTATGGAAGCAAAGGTCTGTGATACAGTTTGCATATTTGTAGCTGGAAATTCACAAAGTGAGAAAGTGAATCAAGTATCTTAAAACACTTGTTCCTAAGCTTTTGATTCCCACCAGGAATCATCATCAGAGGAACATGATTAGACTTACATGAATCCAAGGCAATGTATAGCAAATAAGGAGGGGAGGGGAGGTGAATGTTGGGGTGGGGGATTGATGAGGTCCCTGATTTACTCACATACAAGTTCAACCAGACACACATTTAAATGGGACTCAGTGTGAGTAAAATTCAAAGTTAATACTAATGCCAGAGAATTGGCTGAAACATAGCTATCTAATGAAACCATCATTAAGAGACATATGGACTTGAACCCAGGATATGCAGGCTGGAAAAGAAGAACAAGCAAATAATAAATAAGACTTTATGACAACACCCTCCAAACCCCACCTCATCAATCCCCCCACCCCCACATCCACCTCCCTTCCCCACCTTATTTGCTATATATTGCCTCGGAATCCTGTAAGTCTCATCATGTTCCTCTGATGATGATTCCTGGTAGGAATTCAAAGCTTAGAAATAAAAAACTTTTAACATACATGATTCACTTTCTCTCGTTGTGGAGCCAATTGGTTTTAGAAGTCACATAGCTAGTTAAATGGAAATCACCCATTTGTAGTCAAGGAGTTTGAATTGACCAGAGTTCAGTATAAATGATCTTGCATAAGGAAAGTCCAGTTTGTGTTAAGTCAGTTGCAGGGCCTAACCTACACAATGAACATTAAAGCACAACAGTGCAAGTAAAGACACTCAGGAAAGAGGACTTCCAGATCTGCTTCAGAAAGCGGCAAGGACGATGTGACGATGGGATAAGTGTGTTCGAAGTGAGGGGGAGTATTTTGAGGGGGATTAATGGCAATGAGTTTTTTACTGTAATCATTTTTTTTTTATTTAAACATTCACCGTATTTTTTGATCACACCTTGTATATACTGTGGAATTTAAGGAGTGTGCTTCCCTTGGTGTACGGAGCGCAGTACGGTCCTTTACTTTCATGAATGCCACCCAGCCGTTAATAGTGCCCACTCAGTATCACCTGAGTTCGACAACATCACTGGAGGGATAAATTCCCCTAGGTGTCCAGAGCCCACACACCATAACTTTCATAAATGCCCCCCCCCCCCCCCAAATGGCAGCACCCTAGACAGTTGCCTAGGTTGCTTAATGGTTCTGCTCTAGTGAGTGTTCCTAGAAGTGCTTTTAGAATTATTTAGTCCCTGGGACTCCTAGTTCACAACAGCAGGGACAGAATTTAAGAAAAATGTGGAAAATATGGTATGGCATTACACTTAGAGTCATGCCAGAGCAAAGAGTGGTATGCTGCTGTGTATTATGAATATGTAAATAGGACATAGTCACTCAATAAGAACATGTGTTGGGGAAATGGCAAGAATTTCATTGAAGTTCCCTTGTCCGCTAGAGAACAACTAGGTGCCACTCTAAATTATATGTTGACTCCTGCTATATATATGGGAGGACAGACTACTTAAAGGATTAACTTCTCCTTTAAATTAGAGCAAGGGCTCTGGTTTGCAGAAATAACCTGGAAGAATTAAAGAAACCTGTTGAAAGTTAGCTCCAGGAAATTCAGAGGACAATCCTAACCAAGTGATGGGGCTAAAACCTGCCTCAAAGCTAGTGGATAGTTGATCTTGGAGTTGTGAGATGAGTAGAATAGGGCTCAACTTGGAGAAAATAGGGATGCAGGATATTAAGAGAAAGGCTGAAGTAAGAAATGGAGGATGAAAGAAAAATATTTTGTTGCAGACCTTTGTGGTTGGCCAGCCAGTGATTGTTTTGGAAAAACATTTTGTATACATTTATAAAGTCTTTCTGACCATGACTGTCTGTTTAACTGAGGCTTTCTGTACCATTTGCACCCAGCAAAGGGAATGATGCGATAACAACAATTGATACTTTTTATTTTGTTCTCAATACGAATTTATGTATAAATAGATAGATAGATATACATGTATGCCACTTTTAAACTGTGTAGCCACCAGGGGGACACCCCAGCTGACCCAAACAGGCTAAGGACCCAAGTCACCAATACAAATTTGTTTTGTGGGAAACTCTTCCTTAACAAGCATTTCCCACCACAACCACAGTTACAATCACAGTAGCAAACAGCAATACTCTTTTTATCCCCTTTCAGCCTCTCTCTCTGCCTCCTCTGCTCTTCCCGGCAAGCTTCGTCTCCTTCCTCCTGACTCTGCCTCTCAGAGTTGTGGCAGGCAGTTTCTTTTATGTAATCCCGTAAATGCTTCTGGTGTCCCAAAGACTTAGCACAGGAGCACTTCCAGGTAAGGCGAAACCCCCATGAAGTAGGGCTCACTGGTCCCTGCAGCACCCCATGTTGGCAACCCAACAGGACTGAGCCAAAAGACTCCAATTCCCATGATGCCCTGTAGGAATCCAGGGTACTGCTGCAACCCGGGGGGTTGCCATTTAGCTTTATGGAGGAAATAATGTCCTGTGCATCCTGTTTTGAGACCTTTAGGTATACAAAAGACTTAGGTCAGTTAACACTAGACTTTCCAGAGTCTACGAAAAAACTCATAGATCCGGCCCACCTTAAAACTGTTCTCACCTCTCCTTTGTCTTCTAAATGTGCCGATTAACACGAGCAGCAAGCAGCCGCCTATTCCATCCCCCACCGCCGCAGAACGTTCACTAAGTTTTCCCAACTCATGCCTTGTTTGATTACCTGGGAGTGACTGAAGTGCTGGAGTATTAAAGTGGAAATAATAGATCGCTATTTGGAACACACGCATTTCATGTGTGTTCCGTTTCTACAGTAATCTGTGTAAACACATTTTTAAAACAGAAACTTTTTTCATATTTTAGTAGTAAATGACAAAGTGTAGGCATAAACTATACAGTGTATGAAGCCTGAAGTCCAAAGATCAAGTAAACACTTTCACAAAAGGTTCAAAGATAATACAATAGCTTCCGTGGCGTAGCGGTAAGATTTGCTGACTTATACTCGAGTGTCCCCGGTTCAATCCCCACTCACTCCTATATTTGCCATTTTCAGTAGTGAGCTGCCTCCTTTGTTAATATTATACAGTACACACATACATTTGGTTTGTGTCTGTAACACATGGTGTGCATTTATAGGATTTGTAAAAGTTGCCGTTTTTTTTACTTTTATTCTCTCTAAATCACGATCACGATACATACTACCGCCCCCCCCCCCCCACCCAGGGATCTGACATCCTGTTATTTTTTATTTGAAACGGAATAACTGGAGATGTGAGTGGTGTTTTGAGACAATGGAACTGGACATTCTCTCATGTGAGGGATAAAAGCTGACACACAAACGCTGGCGAATCTGCCTTCTTCGTATCTCACCGTTACTTGATTTTTTTTTTATTCAGTTTTATTGAGTGTTCCTACTCATGCTGAATTAGTGTGCACCTTATGGTGTATGATGTCAAAAAAAAACAAAAAAACACAGACGTAGGTATATATGATATTTGGAATTATTCATTTTATGACCTGTATAGTACGTTTCGGAAAACTTTGTGGCATGGATGCAACATTATTCATATTCATTCGCATAACATCTTGCGGTTTGTAATCAGTGACTGCATGTTTTTTTTCCCGATCTTGCCAGTCCCCACATGTCTTGAGTACAAGTCAGCAAATCTTACCGTTACGCCACGGAAGCTGTTGTATTAACCTTGAATCTTTTGTGAAAGTGTTTACTTGATCTTTGGACTTCAGTCTTCATACATTATATAGTTTATGCCTACATTTTGTCATTTACTACTAAAATATGAAAAACGTTTCTGTTTTAAAAATGTGTTTACACAGATTACTGTAGAAACGGAACACACATGAACTGCGTGTGTTCAAAATAGTGATCTATTATTTCCACTTTAAAACTCCAGCACTTCAGTCACTCCCAGATAATCAAACAAGGCATGAGCTGGGAAAACTTAGTGAACGTTCTGCGGCGGTGGGGGATGGAATAGCTGGCTGCTTGCTGCTCGTGTTAATCGCACATTTAGAAGACAAAAGAGAGCTGAGAACAGTTTTAAGGTGGGCTGGATCTACAAGTTTTTTTGTAGACTCTGGTAATTCTGGTGTTAAAGACTATGTCATTTATCTGTATTTGATTAGTGCAAACTAATGTGTTTCTTGATGGTGATATGCAAATGAGCCTAATTTACTTAAGATCACTGCTTGCTGTATTCATGGTGAAACGACCTGATTAATTGGCCAGCTCCTTCAGGCTTGTTGTAATTAAGGGTGTCAATGTTAGATTCATTAGTAGCAGTGAACTTGTCTATTGTTTATTTTACACACAAATTTCTCTAAGAGTGATGCACATAGTTATAAGTCTGTATGGCAAGGCCAAAAGAGGCAGCAGGGTTGTTGTGGGGTACAAAATCTGCAGATTTTTTGTACATAATTTCATAATTTCATTATATTTTGCTCAAGACAAAACAACAGATGAACTTAATACAGGACATATCAAAGCATATCCTCTTCCCCAATTGAACCTCACTTTTAAAACAGCTGTTCAAACAAAAGAGGAAGACATGGCACTGCCTCAGGCTATCAATTACTTTATAATCTGAGAAAGGATGGACATCTGGAACAACAAGTTCCTAAATTGGTTTACAGCCTGGGAAATGAAGACATGCCAGTAGGTACTAGGCACCATCAAAAAACTATTATTTTGGAAAAAGATAGATTAAAGAGTTTGATCAAAATTCATCCATTATATTGACAGCCAGCCAATCAGGTGTATGCAACAATCATGTGTTGTGAAACCCCCAGCATGAAATTTTATAATAATTATGCCTCGTCTGAAGAGCAACATGAGGGAAGAAGAGCAGAAGAAGAAGAGTATAGAGCAATGTCACAAGAGAACAGAGCGTAACGTGCAGCCGTTTCCATCTGATTGTCAGAAAAGCATCTAATGAACAACTACGAGTGCCAGATCACAAGCCACCAAGGACATTCATCCTTGACATCTTTACTTTTTTGTAAGCTTTTTCTAAAGACTGCATATATATATATATATTTATACTGTGGTGGGTTGGCACCCTGCCCAGGATTGTTTCCTGCCTTGTGCCCTGTGTTAGCTGGGATTGGCTCCAGCAGACCCCCCGTGACCCTGTGTTCGGATTCAGCGGGTTGGAAAATGGATGGATGGATGGATATATATATATATATATATATATCCAGACTTTGCTATCTACATTTTCTTTTATGCTTTTCTCTACTGGTATTATTATTCATGTAATAAATACCACGCTGCTTTTAACTTTCTATGTTTTGTCTTAATGTCTAGAGTGAATGAAGTAATAAGGTAAATTTCTATGAGCACCTGGTGCAGCCGGATGTTTTCCATTACCTCTGTGCTGCGACGTTTATTAAGGCTGCAGGTGTGAGCTCCACCCAATAGTAGGGAACAGTACGTAAAGTAAGACATTCTTGGCTCATAAATGGCCTATAGTCAAGGATGCTGAGCCTTTCTTTGTTTGAATATATTCTTGGAGACCAAAAGTAATGTTTAGATCTGAGATATATTTACAACATCATATGTTGTTTGTGCCGATAATAAGTAAGTCTCTTAAAGTGCTAGGACGGTAACAAGTTGTGTTATTCATAAGACACTTGTGTGGTTTAAAGTGCTAGAGGTTAACCAGCTGTGTGTATGTCATTCATGGGTGCACTTTTGGTGGTTAGGGTCTGTGTATATGCTTATGTCTATGGATGTGAGTGATAATCTTAAGGTGCAACAGTAGACCAACCTGGTAATGAACCTGATGAGTACACTTACCCCTAGGTAAAGGGTAAGTAGAGGGAAATACCACAATAATACAAGGGTTTCATTTTTATTCTCCATTTGTCATTCATTCCATTGTATTTTTATATGACTTTTTTCCTTTTTGGCATTATTTTTTTATTTTTATTCATTATTTTTGGCATTAGATTTTGGAATGACTCAAGAAAGCCCCTTATTTTCCATGATAAATGCAGAATAAGTGCAGTATGTCTCTCTATATATAAAAGGAAATCCTGGATTGGAAAGCAAATGCAAGGCTACGATACGTGATAATCTCGAAAGACATTTAAAAGACCCGCGAGACCAAGGAGACTTGCCACGGTGCGTCTCGCAGGGACCATAAACATGAGACTTGGTGCCAAGAGATTGTCCCAGAGCCGTAGCAAAAAGGACAGCGGCTGTACAGGCTTTAAAAAGATCGAAGGGTAGCGCGATAGCAGCTACCCCAAAAGAACACGAGCAGCGTTATACATCCTGCAAGAAAGAATTCAAACTCGCCCGGGGACAGAAATAAAAGACAGGTATTGCTTTTACAAAGCCACGCTAGACATGGCAGTGAGCCATCATTTAAAACAAGTCAACAGACCTCTAAGCTAGCAGTTGTTGGATTGCTTTTGGCAGGCAAGCATCATGTGCTCGGAGCTCTTAAAACAGGCAGAAGAGGCAGCTAGCAAGCAGCAAAAAGACAGCAAATGATCCAAAGGCATATCCTTAGCATACGTTCAGCCGCAACACCCTTCACAACACAAGCAGTATTATACGTCTGGGAAGAAAGAGATGTAAACACGCGTGAGGCAGGAAATAAAGAAACAAGTATTGTTTTTACAAAAGGTTTTAAAGTAAAAGTGAAAATAATGCATATGTAACAATTCACGAGAAAATAACAATCTCTTTAAATTGTAGATTTCCTGCCTAAGGTAAAGTCATCCCTGATGAATGGGGACGTGGGAATGAGGGGTTCTTTCATCGGATTAGCGCTATTTCAGATGTGGAATGGCAAAATGGGGGAGGCAGCTTGATGAATGAGGTCTCCAGGACTTAAAACAAATCCAAATCATATTATGTGATATCATCTAATGTGAAATTCTACTCCGTACTTCTAGAATTTTTATTTTTATATTGTATTGAGGATTTATTCTGTTCTATGTATTGTACTGTACGGCTCAGAATTAAAAGACAATGAGTAAAATGACAAACTAGAACTTCATAAAGACATTTACAAACGTTGACGCTAAACACATGCAGAGCAGGTTAGAGATTATGAAACCAGTGAAATTAGAAAGGCTCAAAAAAAAAACAAAAACGGCACTATACACATGTGGAGAAAGTTAAAGGATATGAAAGTAGGAAAATTAGAAAACATAAAAAAAGAAAGTAAAGATTGCAGTAGCACAAACAAACTGCCTCATTTAACTATGCACCAGTCTAACTTTGGTTTTGCACAATAGTTACTACGCTATTGCACCTTAACACTTAATTCTACTTTATTCACATAATTTTACTTATTTATTATGTTCTACTATATTGTTATCTTTCAATCTATGACTTTTTGTTAATCTAACTGATATTCTTCTAACTTTGCACAGTTTTTGATAAGCAGATCAGGATGCATTTCACTGCATGTTGTCCTGTATAACTATGCATGTGACAAATAAAGAATCTTGAGAATTTCAAAAACGGAGTTTACCACACATGCACTTATTGGTTACTTTGTTAATGCACTGTATATATATTTATCTGTCTGCTTATTTAAAAAGCTACATTTACCCCAGGAGTCAAAAATGTTTTGTCTAGCCCTTGTACAAAAACCTAGACAAAAGCTGGGGTATCACCTTGGTAACCACATGTACCTTTGGAAATGTGAGAGGAAAATAACATGACTTAACAGACAGGAGTCCAATGCAGAACTCTACTTACTTTTTTACTTTGTAAAAAAAAAATATTAACTGCTGATGATGTAGATCGTTTTGTCTGTGCTGAAATTCCAAACAGAGAAACCTGTCCTGACCTCATTAAAAAGATTCAGCATATTGGGACTCGCAAGATTACAAATATTGTTTTTACAGAAGTTCTGAAATAAAAGTGAAACTAATGAAATAGCAACAATTCAAAGAAAAAAAATATCTTAAAAGTGTATCCAGAAAACCAAACACGGGGGTTGGCGAACAAAGCGAGCAGGGGGCGAAGCCCCCTAGTATACAGTATAATATTATACTGTGTGTAATAAAAAACGATAGTTTTGCTTATTTTTGTGTAGTACTTTACTTTAAATATATGTATTGTTCAATATGTATATCTATAATAGAAATGAAGCATAAGAACACTTGTGGAATACTACAAATTGGAATAAAATGTATATTTATTCTTTATTCTGTACATTATAATGTTCTGGTTAATGATTAAGACTACTCATTTTTTTCAAGTCTCTAAAACTAACTGATTGGGTGTACAAACTAAAGGAAAGTCTTATTTTTAGAGAAAAAAAATAATATAAAAGAGATCTTTAATAATATAAAATGTACTTTAAAAAATCAAAATCTGGAAGTTCAGACTTCTCTTGTAAATAAAAGTCCACTATTATGGCTTTTAGTATAGTAATGTGTGAGGTGTTTCAGCAAGTTTAGTTTCCAATTTTGTCAAGCCCTATTATGGAAATGTATTAGAGTTGTACTTTCATTAATAAAACTGTTTGCTTTTCATGTCAAATATATTCCAACATTAAATATGGTGTTTATGTGATTTGGCTATAAGATGTGAAATAAGACCGCATATTAAATGAAGTGCTAATGCACTGCTCATGACAGACTAATAGACATTCAAATTCTTTTATTACTTTTCATGTAAATGTTACTTCCATGTCCAGTGGTGTACATGATGATAATATTTCCGGTGTTATTTAGATATAAATTCCATTTTTCTTTTGTTTCACAAATGATTAATTTATAACAAGATTTGTAAAAGATAAAAACATATGTATTGCTACCAAAAATATTTATTAACAAATTGCATACATTTCAGTTGTTTTTCAAATGTGACAATTCAAATTTTTTTGGCAAACAATTTAAATGCCATGCTGGCAACACAGTTCATCATGGTTGCTTCAACAATGAAACCTAAATAATGTCATCTCCAGACAGAAGAGCAGCTTCAGCGACAGACTGCTGTCACTGTCCTGCTCCACAGACAGATTGAGGAGATCGTTCCTCCCCCAAACTATGCGACTCTTTAATTCCACCAGGGGGGGTAAACGTTAATATTTAACATTATACATAGTTATTGTCTGTTTTTTTCACCTGTATTATTATCATTCTTTAATTTAATATTATTTATTGTATCAGTATGCTGCTGCTGAAGAATGTGAATTTCCCATTGGGATTAATAAAGTATCTATCTATCTATCTATCTATCTATCTATCTATCTATCTATCTATCTATCTATCTATCTATCTATCTATCTATCTATCTATCTATCTATCTATCTATCTATCTATCTATCTATACCTGTAAAAACCTTCAGTTGAGCCCCTCTTATTTGCTACCGTCTCACAGTTTATTTCAGTAAAGAGGCAGGGATGGCAAAAATTTGTAAAGTTCAATTATCAGAACATCAAAACTTAATGGTGGAATGTCACTTCTTCAAGCAGCCAGGATTGGTAGATCAGGAATCTTCAGCAACTGGTTTCAGCATAACCTGAGGCATCCTGTAAGGGAAAAGCTTGACAAAATGAATCCCCCAACTAAATGAGGAATGCAAAATACAATGCAAAGGCAATTTCTTGTGGCAGGTTAAAGGTTCTGGGGCCTCATGTATAAATGGTGTGTGCGCACAAAAATGTTGCATACTCCCGTTTCCACGTTCAAATCGTGATGTATAAAAACTAAACTTGGCGTAAAGCCATGCACATTTTCACTCCAGCTCAATCCCTTGCGTTTGCACATTCTCTGCTCGGTTTTGCAAACTGGAGGCACCTAGCGTCAAAGTAGTGCTACTGTTCTTGTGTGGTTTTCCTTTTATTTTTTAGATTCACATCCCTGACACGGGTTTATCAAATACATTTAAATTAACCGCATATCGTTTTATTAGTTTAAGGCGTCTCATTGTAATCAACCCGTAACCATATAATGGTGCACAGAATGGCCAAACTATTCCAAATACTATAGCTGCTTTAGAGTTGTTATTCTCAGTGCACCACAGAGTATTTAACCCACTGTATCTGAGTGTGGAATCACAGCTGTACAGCAACTGATGGGAAAGTGGATTATCGGGATATGCATCTAGCACACGTTGCCTTGGCCATGTGCACAGTCTATTTGAACTACTTCCATACAGTGTCGCAAATGCCTTTCCTGCCGGGACCTCTTGCTTCAGAAACAGTTTCATCCCAAGAACTCTAAATGCACTCGATCAGTCCATCAAGTGTTCTTGGTAGAACTGTTTGCACTTATAAGTACAGTTACCTCAATGTGAACTTGCACTACAGTTATAATATTGCACAACCTGAGCCACTTTGTAAAGCATGTATTTACATGATGACGACTGGCTTCAAAGTCAATTTAGATTTCCAAGCGCTATCTTCTTGGAGCTCTTGATATCATTTTTAAGATGAAATGCAGTAAAGTATATTTATTACATTATACAGATAATTTTTTTAACTTCATTTAAATAATGTAGATTGTTAATAATTAAACATGTGAGGACACGGTGGACAGCGGTAGCGATGAGCTGGCGCCCCGTTTAGGGATTGTTCCTGCCTCACGCTGTATACTTCCTGGGACTGATGCGACCTGGATGGATAGATGGATGAAATAATTAAACATGTACTACGAAGATATTTCAATGTTCCAGAAAAGTTCTGAAGAATCTGTGTTCTAAGCTTACAGATGGCTTGGCATCTATTACAGAGCTGATTGGGTGGGGATTGGTTACTTGGAGAAAGAAATGGAAGGACAGGAATAAGAGGTTAGTACGTTTGAGAAAGACAGTACTGCTGCAGTAAATTATTTCATCGAGGGGTACAGCAAGCAAGCAGAGGAACATTCTCTGGACAGGGCACCAGCTCATCACTAATACTGCGCCACCATGTCCCCATGTTTAATACATGCTTTAATTTCTATCATTATGAAAATTATATCAAGTATACATCTTAATATTTAAATTGTTCAGAGAGCTGTAATATCACGAATGTAATGTATTCTGTGTCCTGTTGGTGGAAGAGAAAGCCTGTTTAAGAAGCACATAGTGATTCACACACATAAAAAGAACACATAGAATACAAAGCATTTAACATGCTACTTTAGTTACGATGGGATCTGAAAAACTAGTAAATTAAACGATTTTAAGATGAAGTTTATGATGTTCTAGTTTAATGACAAAATAAACTACATGATTAAAGTGGAAATTTTGAGATTAAAGTTACAATTTGGACATTTTTTTCAACTGTGTCCCTATTTTGTTTTTCTTTTCCCTGTACCCTACGCTTCTGTATGACACTCAGATCGTGTGCTACAACTCGCCTTTTCCCGGTGACTTTGATATCTGACCACTTCTTATTTATTTTGGGCACTTTCTGACTTTCTGAACTTGAACTTTCCAGTTTCTCCGCCACTCTGTTACTCGATCAACTTCCTTTTGTTGTTTATATCACTGCTTAAACCAACAAATTGTATGTTTTTCCTTGATTCTACTTGGTATTCGCTGAAATTCTTCTTTTTCCCCCGTGCTTTTGCCATTGTATTTTCACAGAATGCAAAACATAAGGGGCTATTTATATTGATTTGCATATTCAAAGAGGCATAATTCTGGAAGGAGTCAGGGTGGAGTGACAAGCGCATGCACGAGCATTACTTTTCATGCTGACCGGGATTTATGGGGCGGAAGAACGTGGAAGCTGGCGTAGACACAGATTTATGCGTTACTTTAAATTATCAAAAGGAGGAGAGGCAGCTATTCCCTATCTTAACTTCACAATGAATGCACAAACAACAAATCGTTGTTACCCAAGAAGACAGATCAAATACTCTACCCCTCCCGGTGATTGCCATCATGCATGGTGCTGTCATGTGTATGTGCAACACTTCAAATTAAGTGACGTTTGCATAACCCCATACAAATATATCTGCACGCATTACTGTGCGTACAGTGTTCTGAACTGTACGTGCATACTGTGGTGCACCATCATCCTGGTTGCCTGCCTGTCCACTGTGCTGTAACCCACTGGCTAACAAGGGAAGCCTCCCAAGAAAATTTTAAAATTTGATCCATAGGATGGCCAGCGCTGACACTGGCATCAGAGACTGGGCAAGGGAATGTTACCTCACCTTCTTGTAAGGAAAAAAGCCTCAAGGCAGTGGAGGAACTGCAGGGAAAAGAACTGAGATTCTCAGATACCTCAAAGCAAGTTACTTTCTTCTTTTCAGGAGAGTTTGTTTAAGCAATTAGCATTGCTTTAGTTTCACAATCATTAGCAAATCTTCCCACAATTCTTGAATGAGGTAGCTCTGATGATCATCATGAAGTTTAAGAAACCCTACTTTAAAGGAAGTGCTGTCATGACAAAGGATAATTCTTGTGATGCCTTAGTGAAGGGAAGGGTTTTGCTTGTGATGGATTCCAAAGGTCTTACTTATGCAAAAAGAAAGGAATCCCTATTCTGCTAACTAGACCCTCCAACCCAAAAAGACTACGTACTAGCAATTAAAAGAGTTCCAAAAAACACAAAGCAGTAATTTTATTTTTTCACTGAGGTGAAAAGATCATTTTGCAAAGAAAGAAAGGAGAGTTCAAATGGACTTTAAAGTATAACTTAACAGTTTGTGTTTTAGTTTGGGGACCAAGTGGAGGTTAACAAAAAGTAGTTTGGTTTCATGCCTTGCAAAGGAGCAACAAATACCATCTTTGTTGTCAGGCAAATTCCAGGAAGGGGAAGTGGAAGAAAAGCTACCTTATGCATCTGTAGATCTTGAGAACATACCTGACAGGGTGCCACCTGAGGAGGTGAAGTTGGCATTGAGAAAGTTAGGTGCAGATGAATGGTTCTGTCAGCAATGATGTCAGTGTATGTGAAAAAGTATGAACAGTGATAATGAAAGTTTAGAGGTGATAGTGGGGGATGTGTCAGAGATCTGTTCTGAGCCTGCTGCTTTTCATGATAGTGATGAAGGTGGTGACCAGATTAGTATGTGAAGGATTGCCTTGGAAGCTCTTTTCTGCTGATAATCTCATGTTGATGGCCATGGTAAAGTTGAATTGAATTTGAAAATGCTGAAACGAAAAGCTAACTAGAGGGACTAGAGGGACAGAGGGAAGCATAGGTGATGGCTGGAAGTGAAGACACATGAGTGAAAGTGTGAAGCAGACTGGAAGTGAAAGATCAGGCTACATGGCTGTGAGGCATGAATGGTAAATGTGATGGGAGAAACTCGATCAAGTGAATGGTTTAAAGGAAGTGGGTACATAAATGTTGTAGTGCAGCGAAGTAGTCTGAAGCTTGCAAGTGTGACCTATGTCGCATACGTTGTGTGAGACTGGTGCACACAACTGATGTAGTAAGTTTAAATGTCAATATCTTCAATGGAGTTGTTTTTGAGGAGTAGGGAAGTTCTGTTAGTTAGGTGGCTTACTGAGTGCAGACAAACGTGAGGGCATAGCAGTGATAGCAAGGGTGAGAGGTGCATTGAAGAAATTCAGGAAGGAGTATCCCATTCTGATTTTTCTCTAACATTGAAGGGTAAAGCTGTTTTGAGGAATAGTAAGCTCTACAAGAATGAAGCATGGCCGATTGAAGTGAATAACACAGATAAGAATAATTAGATGATGTGGGAAGTATCATGGAGTGAAAGAAAAATAATCACAAATTTAAAAAAATACTTGGGGTGGAGGCGATAGGTATTGTGTCAAGGTGGTTTGGGCATGTGGAGCAAAAGACAGAGGATGATTGGGGGAGATGTACAGGATGAGGCCAAGAGGGAAAGATGTGGTTGGAGGTTGCGTCAGATGATATGAACAGAATGAGTCTCACCTTAAAGGATACCCAGGGCTGTGAAGAGTGGAAAAAAAGATGTGAAGGGCAATCTGGTTAAACCTGGAAAATGATAGTTCAATTGTAAAAAAAAAAAAAAAATGTAAAAACAATTTAATATATTGCAATAAAGGTAGTAGTATCTAGTTTGGCATCATATAATAAAAATGCAATTTGGGGCTAAAAAAAGAATAAAACAAAATGTTTTCACACTACAATATAATAGGTCTGTTTATTTTTTTTAAATTTTGCTTCAATTCTAAATTTTTATTAAGACACCATTTTAAATTCCTATAATATACTTGAGTTTAGGTATTAATTTAATTAGCATGCTAGGAAGGTTTTTTTTTATTCATATATACAGGAAGGCAAGGAGTCAGAGAGTGCTTACTACTGTCAGGGATTTTTATTTCATTATTAAGAAGCAGATTGTAAATCAGCAAACCAGTCATCTCCTGCTATTACATTGAGTATACAACGTAAAGAGGAAGTGGCAGCTTATGCCACATTTGGAATGCCTCAACAGAGATTATCCCTCCTTGAAATCCTGAAGTCATTAAAGTATCACGCTGGAAAGAGTTAGTCAACTGGAAATGTATAAACGGGGTTTCAAAAGCATGTAACCTAAATCTCAGTATGACACGTCAAATTTCACATTCATAAAACATTTACCTCTTTTGATTTTCATTATAAAAAATATGTGTAAGCCCAAGTGCAAAGCAAGATGCTTGAAAATGCTAGCTATTCATCATCCGAGTGTTTGCTATTCATTCGGTACTTTTCCCTTCCTGGCACCTGATGAATTCCATTGCCGCAGCAAGGTGGAGAATCCTTTTTCGGTTTATTCAAATACCTATTCAAAGGAGCACACTGTTTGTGTACTTTAATGTTAAAAGACAAGCATTTGTGAATGATTTTTCCCTACTCTTTATCCACTAATTATTTAAAGACTGAGCATTTCTAAGGTCTGAGAAAAACTGCTTCTTAATTTATGGGGAGAAGAAAGATCCTTCTTTGTGAAGGATGGCAGGTAACTTGAAAGTCACAAGGTTATCCTTCTGCATTGCTCACCATTCAATAACAATTTGAGACTGCATTTCTGCTATTTAAAAATCTGCTGGAAAAAAAACTGCCCAGCTTAGCAATGCTTGTAATTGCTTCTAATTTTTATTTTCAGGAGATAGTACAAGTCATGCAGTGCATGCTAAATGAGAACAAAGGTTTTGAAGAAATCATTGCAGCATCCCCTTCAGCCCAGAGAAAAATTACTGTGACAGGGTTATGTCTCTTTTGCTTGGAAAACCATCTTAATTTAAT
This sequence comes from Erpetoichthys calabaricus, assembly GCF_900747795.2. Taxonomy (NCBI): domain Eukaryota; kingdom Metazoa; phylum Chordata; class Cladistia; order Polypteriformes; family Polypteridae; genus Erpetoichthys; species Erpetoichthys calabaricus. The sequence continues at coordinate 195,998,651 of NC_041394.2, forward strand.
TACCCCTTGACATTTGAAAGGAAAAATTCAGATTGTAAATTTAACCCAGACAAAACATTCTTTTTAATCTTGTCAGTATGCAAACTACTTTGCACTGCAGTCTGTGAATTATTCATCATAGGAAAGGCCCCAAAGGGTGAAGTAGAATGTGGGAATATTTGATCCAAGATTCTGGAGGCTGATGTCGTTTTCTGGCTAAGATCTGAGCAATGGTGCAATGGCTAAAAACTTTTTGTTTGATGTTTCTGCTATTAGTCAGTGTATTTTTTTTTTCTTCATTACTCGATGTTTGCAGATATGTTTTGATGTTTACTTGATCTTGTGGTGGATTGCCTATGGAATTTATGATATATATTCTTTATAATAATTAAAAATATTATTATTATATATTTGAGGGGAAATATTTGTATAACATTATTACGCAAGAAAACACAAAATCAATTTACCAACCTACAAAAAAATCTATTTTTTAAATCTAGATTAAAATTTGGAACACTGCCTTCAATCCTACCATTTAGTGGTACCAGACAATCGGCATTTGTACTAGTAGATTTTTGGGGCAGTTTCTACCCACAATTTGTAAGACTGGAAAAGTAAATCAGAAGAAAACTGTGCATAAATATTTGATGCTTGCAAATGCATATTGCATACAATGTGGTATGTACAGTACATATATATATATATATATATATATATATATATATATATATATATATATATATATATATATATATATATACTAGTAAAAGGCAAAGCCCTCACTGACTCACTCATCACTAATTCTCCAACTCCCCTTGTAGGCTGAAATTTGGCAGGCTTATTCCTTACAGCTTACTTACAAAAGTTAAGCAGGTTTCATTTCGAAATTGTACGCATAACGGTCATAACGGTTGACAATGTCCGCCATGTTAAACTTTCTTATTTATGGCCCCATCTTCATGAAATTTGGTAGGTGTCTTCCCTGCGCTAACCGAAACCGATGTACGTACTTATTTCAGTGGTATGACGCCACTGTCGGCCACCATATTGAACTTTCCAACGGTTTTTGTTACTTATGGGCCCATCTTCAAGAAATTTGGTATGCGGGTTCCCAACGCTAACTGAATCCTAATTACGTACATATATATGTCCATACCCTGCAGCTCGGTCGCCATGTGAGGCGGCGTTGGGTCCCCCATCCTCATGCCTCCCACGTAGTTGGCTGCCTGCCTATATAAGGCCTTCCGTCGCTCCGGTCTCTTCATTCCCTTCCTTGCTTCACCACGGTATTCACGTCTCCCTGCTGATAACTGCAACGTTTTTATTTAATCCACGGCTTCTCTGCTGTTTTATTGTTCGTTTATTACGATTATAGTTATTGTGTAGGTATTTTAGACTTAGTTTATATTGTTCAGCTACCTATTTCCTTTATCGTTCCAACCGTACCCCCATTAACATGTCTATCGAGGTGATCACCATCGATCAAAGAACTGTCACTTACCGAGTGGTTTCCATGCCCAGAGATGGCGACTGCCTTTTCCATTCTCTGTGTTACATATTGCACGGCCATATCAGGCTCACTCTTGATATCCGGAGGAACATTGTGTCTTATGTATTGAATGACTGGGACAGGTTCAGGATGTGGACTGATGACAGTACAGGAGATAATTATACTAAATAGGAGCACTATAAGAGTGAAATGCTTAAGCCCTTCACCTATGGTTCTGCATGTGAGTTGATGGCTGCCACTGAATTGTTCGGTTGTCGCTTACAAGTGTACCGAAATGGCCAAATATTTTACACCTTTGGACAACCGCCAATGCCTCTTAAACTTCTTAGATTCACAGGTGACGATTTGAGTAGTGGACACTTTGATGTTTATGAATGTTTAAACTCTCAAAAGCTGGATGCGAAGTTATCGATGAAACCCATTTCAATTCAAACACCTCCAATTTCCAGTAAGGCTCTGCTTCGCAATGACAATTAATAAGTCTCAGGGACAGACCCTACAAAAGGATGGCATTGATTTGAGGCAAAATTGCTTTTCACATGGCCAACTATACGTTGCATGCTCAAGAGTAAGCACAGCGCACAGCTTGGTCATATTACAAATAGAGGGCCGAACTGACAACGTGGTATACAAAGAGATCCTTAACAAATAATTATTGGTATATTTTCCCTCAGTTTAAAAAGGTTTACTTTTCTTCTTAATAAAAATTTTAAAGCAGTACTTCGCCGCTGCGAAGCGGACAGCAGCGGATCGCCAGCAATAGATTGCCACACTGAACACATTAAATGTATGATATTCCAACTCTCTGCACATTTACACATCCTTAGATTTATACTTGATATCACTTTCATGATGAAAAGCATTAAAGTATATATATTACATTTTACAGATAAATCGGTAATTTCATTTAAATAATGAACGCTGTTAATAATTATACACATGGGGGTGACACAGTGGTGGAGCTTTAGCGCTGCTGTCTTGCATGGAGTCACGTCGCTGATATTCCCTGCCTGGAGTTTCCATGTTTTCCTGCTGGGTTTCCTCAGTGTGCTCCAGTTTCCTTCCAAAGATATGCAGATTTGGGTATTTGGCTGCTAAAATGACGCTAGTGTATGTGTGTGCTTGTATTCACCTTGCGATGAGCTGAGGCCTCGTCCAGGGATTGTTTCTCACTCATGCTCAATGCTTGTTGGAATGGACACATCCCTGGATTTAATCAATAAACATCCTTTTCAGAGATATTGTGGTAAGGTGTCATTGGAATTTAATGGGTGTTCTAGGCAATTCACAACACAGAGAAGCCAAACATGTTCTCACCGTGATAATATCTCGCACTGCCACCTTTCAGATTCCTCCAGATTTACGTAAAGTATGTGCGCAAGTATAAATATTACAATGCTTCCGTAGCAGGAGTGTCCGCTGCAGCATGTGTTGCATCACGTGAAGTATAAATCTGGCCTTAGACTGCCTCAAATGCAACTGTGTGTGAATATATATGCTGTATATATATATATATATACGTATATATACATATATATATCTAGATATATAGATATATATATAGATATATACATCTATATATATATACTAGCTGTACCTCGTGGCTTCACCCACATAGTAATGAAACAGGACAAATTTTAAAACTCAATAAACACTGGCACTGTATCTGATCGTGTTCAGGTCTGACGGGAGAGCGTTCTCCGCGTGGAGAAAAGCACATGGCCGTTATATCTCTGGCAATCAGCAGCTACCCTCTAAAACATATGGAGCCCTGATCTCTCTCTCAAAAACGTCAAACGTTACTCCTTAACAATCTGTACATGATAATGTCTGTTGAACAAACAGGTATCACTAGCTAAGCGGAGGCAAGGTGCACTCCAACACGTGGCGAGACGTAGACTAACTTGAACAGAGGCTGGCGAATGAATGAGGAAGGCCCCGCCCCCTGCTGAAAAATGTATGATTTGCATAAATACATCGGTACCGCAAGCGAACTATGGTATTTAGCGTGATGAGAGAAGTCGCAAAGTCAACCGGAAAGTTCAAGCAAATTATAGAAAACAACCAGATCTAAATCCGTTAAGTAATTCTCTCGTGAAAAGTGGACAGACATATGAGCAGAACGTGCTTGGACCACGAAATATTTAAAACTGTACCTTAGTGAGCACCTATGTGCCAAGGGTAACCTACATTCCAAATTTCAAGTCCCAAGTCCTCATAGTTCGGGAGATTTTGTGATGAGTGAGTTAGTGGTATTTGGCTTTTATATATGTATATATATATATATTGTGGTGGGCGGCCGAGTCCCATGCCCGGTTGGGACTCCCCTTCCACATATGTTCCGGGGGAGCAACCATGGGCGTCTCACTACCTCCCCCAGGACACTTGGTGGCAGCCTCCCTGGCTGACGATCGTGCCTCAGTTTCCTGCAGGGTTTCATGGGAGATTTAGTTCTCCACAACCCTGTGGGGATCTGGGATGGCCGTCAGGGGGTGCTGCATGGATCCCAGAGCCCACCTGGACACCTCTACTGTCCCGCCCGGAGGTGCAATTAGCAACAAGTGATCAAGCACCTGGAGCATTTCCGGGTGGGTTATAAAAAGGGCCAGCATTCACCACTCAGGAGCCAGAATAGGGAGCAAGAGGACAAGGTTGCCTGGGAGGAGTGGTGGTGCCAAGGTGGTACTGAGGTGCTTTGGGACTGTGTTGGGCCTGTGCGACACGGGGAAGATGTGCCCCACGGCTGAAGAGAAACATAAAAGCTTGTTATTTGCACACATGCCCTCAGTGTGAATCTGTGCCGGGTCGGGCGCCTATATAGTGCCTTATTCCACAATATATATATATGTATATATATATATACAGTATATATATATATATATATATATATATATATATATATATATATATATATATATATATATACAGTATATATATATATATATATATATATATACAGTAATCCTTCCTCCATCGCGGGGTTTGCGTTCCAGAGCCACCCGCGAAATAAGAAAATCCGCGAAGTAGAAACCATATGTTTATATGGTTATTTTTATATTGTCATGCTTGGGTCACAGATTTGCGCAGAAACACAGGAGGTTGTAGAGAGACAGGAACGTTATTCAAACACTGCAAACAAACATTTGTCTCTTTTTCAAAAGTTTAAACTGTGCTCCATGACAAGACAGAGATGATAGTTCTGTCTCACAATTAAAAGAATGCAAACATATCTTCCTCTTCAAAGGAGTGCGTGTCAGGAGCACAGAATGTCACATAGATAGAGAAAACAATCTCTAGCAAACAAATCAATAGGGCTGTTTGGCTTTTAAGTATGCGAAGCACCATGGCACAAAGCTGTTGAAGGCGGCAGCTCACACCCCCTCCGTCAGGAGCAGGGAGAGAGAGAGATAGAGAGACAGAGAAAAACAAACATGCAAAAATCAATACGTGCCTTTCGAGCTTTTAAGTATGCGAAACACCGTGCAGCATGTCGCTTCACTAAGCAGCTGCACAGAAGGTAGCAACGTGACTTTCAGCATTTTTAAACGAGCGTCCTTATCGTCTAGGTGTGCGAACAGCCCCCCTGCTCACACCCCCTACGTCAGGATCAGAGAAAGCGCAAGAGAGAGAAAGAGAAAAGTAAGCTGGGTAGCTTCTAAGCCATCTGCCAATAGCGTCCCTTGTATGAAATCAACTGGGCAAACCAACTGACGAAGCATGTACCAGAAATGAAAAGACCCATTGTCCTCAGAAATCCGCGAACCAGCAAAAAATCCGCGATATATATTTAAATATGCTTACATATAAAATCCGCGATAGAGTGAAGCCGCGAAAGGTGAAGCGCGATATAGCGAGGGATCACTGTATATATATATATATAATATTGTGGCAGATGGCTGGGTGCCACCCCCAGCCGGGACGCCCAGGAAGACAGGAGGAGGGTTCATGCCTCCTCCAGAACACGAGAGGGCGACTGCCCTTGTTCCATTAGGGGCCACGGGTGCAGGGCTTGGAAGCCCCACCCTGTAGGGGCCCGTGGTCTCTGCCAGGGGACGCCCCCATACCTGAAGAACCCGGAACCCCAACACTTCCGCCACACCAGAAAGTGCTGGGGGGAGGAAGACTGGGAACACCCGGAGGGCTTCCGGGAACACAGCCGGCACTCCTGCCACACAGGGGAGTGTCTAGGGAGTGTCAGGGATCACCTGGAGCCCATCCAGGCACTTATAAAAGGGGCCACCTCCCTGTAAAGAAGGACTGGAGTTGGGTGAGGAGTGGACAAGGTTTTGGAGGCAGGAGAGAGGAGGCAGCCTGACGAGCAGGCAGAGAGAGTGAGAGCCTGGACTTTGGGGGAGATTGGTGCTGGAGGCATTGGGTTTGTGCACAGTAATTGTACAAATTATGTATAATAAACGTGTGGTGGACTGTACAATGGTGTCCGTCTGTCTGTGTCTGGGCAGCTTATCACTATATATATATATATATATATATATATATATATATATATATATATAATATAAATAAAATGTATATATATTTGTTGTGACAGATAGGGGGCGCTGTCGACCCCTGAACCCTCAGACAACACATTGAGACTCCAGGTAAAAGTCCAATAATTAAATGTATTATATTGATGTGCACAAAGCACCTCCACTCTACAATACTCAATAATAAATCAATAATAACAGCCACACTAATCAATAATGATTCCTCCGCTCCCAGCAGATTCGTTCCACTCCCTCCCAACACGGCTCAGTCTGCTGGGGTTTCCCATCGTCCTTTTTTAGTCCCTGGCCCGGAAGTGCTTCTGTTCCTCAGTCTATGTGATTTCATAGCACTTCCGGGTCAGATGAAAACTTCCGGACTATATGGAAAATACAAATCCCTGTGCCTACCTGCAGCGTCCCCTGGGGGCCCCCACGGTCTCAGGGCTGTGAAGTAGAACTCCAATGTCCATGATGCCCTGCGGGAATTCGGGGCCCCTCCATGTTGCAGGGAGGACTCCATCTAGCGGTGTGGGGGTATTGGCTGGGATAAACTGCCGGCCATATAGCACAATGTATATATATATATATATATATATATATATATATATATATATATATATATATATATATATATATATATATATATATATATATATATACACAGTGGAACCTCGGTGAACCAAAGCAATTTCCCCCATAGGATTGTATGTAAATACAATTAATCCGTTCCAGACCGTACGAACTGTATGTAAATAAATTTTTTTTTAAGATTTTTAAGCACAAATATAGTTAATTACTCCATAGAATGCACAGTGTAATAGTAAACTAATGTAAAAACATTGAATAACACTGACACAAACACCCAGGCTCCCTGCTCAGCTGCAAGAGCAGGCTCGCTCACTCTCAGCAGCACGTGCCCTCTCTCTCTCTCATCAGCACGCGAGCCTGCTCTCTCTCTCTCTCTCTGTCTCTAACATTGCAGCAGTTCACGCTATAGCCTTGCAACCGATCGCTGTATAAACACTTTCTTTTAATGAGTTTTAAGCACAGGGGGAAACAAAAGGAACATTTGAACTAATCCGAACTTTATTTAAAAACCAACCACAAGCAACCAAGAAAGTAACATTTACAGGAGTTCACGCTATAGCCTTGCAACCGATCGCTGTATAAACACTTTTTTTTAATGAGTTTTAAGCACAAGGGAAAAAAAGGAACATTTGATCAAATCTGAACTTTATTTAAAAACCAACCACAAGCAACCAAGAAAGTAACATTTACAGGAGTTCACGCTATAGCCTTGCAACCGATCGCTGTATAAACACTTTTTTTTAATGAGTTTTAAGCACAAGGGAGAAAAAGGAACATTTGAACAAATCTGAACTTTATTTAAAAACCAACCACAAGCAACCAAGAAAGTAACATTTACAGGAGTTCACGCTATAGCCTTGCAACCGATCGCTGTATAAACACTTTCTTTTAATGAGTTTTAAGCACAGGAGGAAAAAAAGGAACATTTGAAAAATCTGTAATACAAAAACTAACCATAAACCACCAAGAAAACTAACCTTGAATGAGTAAATGCAAGGTTATTTCACAGACATATTCCCTGCTTCCACCTGGTATCAACATGCACGCATAATCATCAGTGGCCTAGCAAGAAAAAGATTGAGCTCACGTATAGCTGGCAATCAGGTGAGAAGAACCAAACAGACAATATAAGCATACATTTAGTTTTAATCAGGTTGAAGTTTAGTAAGTTTAGTACAGATGTTTTAGTATAGGCAGAGTGGTAGTGCAGAGCTGTCATTCCTGCCTCATAGCACCAGAGTGTGCAAGGAATTTGCACATTTTCCTGTTGTTTTTTATAGATTGATTGGTATCAGTAAGTGTCAGTGAGTTTACTCACTCAAAAATGTTTTTTATTACTTTATCCTCAGCAAAGGCAACTCGTGCATTAAAAAAATTCAATAACTGGCTTCATTTTGTTTCATTGTGGTTAAGCTCTATCTTTTTTTTATGACACACCTTGAAAAGTGCAACATGCAGGTGGCTTGGCTCTTTAAAACATCCAACACTTTTATTAAATGTACAATGGAGTGTAATCAGTCTGTACTATAGAAAGTATAATGAAAGTCTTACTACAGATGTGATTTTCATACAAACTATGTAAATTAACAACACAGATTATAATGGTTGAAAAGTACATACCGTTTAGGAAAAAATAATCATATGATTTGAGGACACATATTTGTTTTGTTACAAGCCACGGCATAACAACCAGTGAAGAAACAAAATTGCAGAATCAAAAGTAGGATAATAAGCAGAATATAGCTTGGGAGGGGTGTTGAGGGAGTCTTAACTCATTTCTAAAAGGAAGAACAATATCCTTACCTCAAGAAAATAGTGCCAGGAATCTGTGATAAAATTTATTATTTCAAGCTTACTTTTGTTGTTATAAGCATGACTCAGAAACACAAAGGCACAACTTTGCTGTTACAAAATGGACCTACTCGACAGGTTTTAAGTCTTTTTTAAAAATGGGACTCCCATATCCATTAGCTGCATTATGAACCACATGAGCACTTGCATAATTTATTTTAAATTTGTAAGACCTGCTTCACTATAGAACTCAATTGCAAATAGTGAATTAATTTATACCATACCTGTCACTTTGACTTGAAAAATATTGAATTTATCCTTTAAGAATGAATTAGGACTCTCTAAACTATTAGTAAAAAGTATGACTTTAACAAATGGGTAACAAGTAATTTGAGACTATGGTATACTCTTTTGCAGCTTACGTACTGAACAGGTGACTTATCTGAATTTAGTAATACTTAATTAGATACATTACTGGTGCTTTGTAAGTCTTTTAAGACCAAATATTGCCTTTACTAAAATCTTGTTACAAAGCAGCTAGTAACTATGCCATGCACTTTAAAAAGTTTGACTTCTAAACTTTTATCAGAATTTTATGAGTAACTTGCCCTTTAGGCAAATTATTGTGACAATGTACAAATTAATTGTTTCATCTTTATTTTCTGAAATGTAATTACTTAATTACTTAATAAGACTAACAACAGTTTCACCTTTCACACATTTACTTAACCTGCTATACATTTAACAACTCCTACATCCAGCTGCAGAAATGCTTAACAAATATGTCATTATGACTTTATTAAAATAAAATAATTACAAAGTTTTTCAAAAATAAAGTCTTTCAACTAGAATTAATTTAAATTCAAATTATAATTAAAAAATAAGTGTGTCTAATTACTTTTTGAGATATTGTATATGAATAATTCATTAAGCAGATGTCAATAATGGCAACTATGCTGCTTTTTGAAGCACTCATTAGACTGGAATGCCTAGACAACGTACAATTTAACATTTCTACTTCTGTTATGTGTTTTTGTATTTTAATCTTGGAAACATAACTTTTCTTGGCATTTGTATTCCTTTATATTTCCCCAGTAATTGATCCATTTTCTGAATTATCTTTTGCCACTTGATGATAACATTGAGCTGTGGCCTTGCACTGCAACATCAGAGACCAATCCACAACATGGCCCCACTCCATCACAGTGCACACACAATAAACAAACTGATTTATCCATCTGATCCCAGCTTAGAATCCAAAATTATCTTACCATGCAAGTCTTCAAGACGTGGAAGGAAACTGGTGTTCCAAAAGAAATTAGTTTCATTTGAGGCAAATTGTACTGATAAAAACGGCTCACAGAACTCTAAATTGCAGAAAACACTGCAGAAAATGAAATCTAAGCAAGTGGAAAAGTATTTATATCATGACATTAAATCTTGTTTTCCTATTTGTAAGAATTATAGATTTATCAAAAAAATTGCATTTATGATTGTTTAGCTTACTTTAAGAAATCTTGTCAAGTAAATTTTGCTTACCCCATTGGCAGATTTTTTTGCTAAATAAAAGCAAAACAGTGACCATTTAAAGTGCATTTTTTGCCACGTATTTTATTAATCTATCCATCTAGTCATCTATTCATTGTCTAACCGTTTTAACCAGTAATGTGGAATTGGTTTTAAAATGGCAATGGGCTAAAGAGAGAAAAACAGTAAAAATCATGGGAATTATTTTTCTGAATGTGCGTCATCAAGCCAAATCATCAATATACATAATAGCTTCTGTTTTTTTTTGGGTATCTTCCTTATATAATACATTACCATGGCGCTTCGTTTGTCTGTCCAGGATTTTAAATTGCAAACCGTTTGATCTATTGACCTGAAATTTGGTACACATTTACTACATGACGTCTACTACATGACGTCGGGGTGATGATTGACCTCCAAGGTTATTCCTCTTTTTATTTTTATTTTATTTTATTGTAGAATCAACTCTCGGTAGCGACCAGCAGGCCGGCGGTGTGGCGCATGCGTATGGGCGCCGTTCTCATCCCTACCACCTTCAGTGTCACTTCCCCTACCTCTTTATATCTTAATTCATTCTTGAGGCAGATTGAAGACTTAAGTGCCAGCTTAAGTGAAAGATTAAAGAAAGCGTACGAAATAATTGCAACACAAACACTGACTTAATCAGTTTTAACATGAAAAGATGCTGAAGAAAGAAGAGAAGAAGCGGGCCGCTAGGGTGGAGAAAAGAAGAACTGCTCATCAACCTTTGAGCAAATGAATGCTAAACATACCGAGGAAGAGAATGAAAACTATGAATGCTCAAGTCAAGTGTATTCACTGCACGTTATCATGCAGTGCACCGTTACTGGTAATTTATTAAGCTAATCTTTCAATATTTATCTAAATACTACTTAAAAATGAAAAGAAAATAAACGTCATAGCATTTACAATAAAATGTATTAATAGAGATAGTCTATTATTGTGGTGTAATAATCATTATATTTGAAAAATGTATGGTGACCTCAACTGGCAAATCACAAACAAAAATGAAAACCCAAACAAAAATGCAGTTTTCCATTAAAGTGTGGCATATATGATGCAGACAGCAACAAGGTCTTGACACTTTCTAATGTATTCATCCTAAATATAGGATTGAATACAATATAGTTATATCTTACAAACACCATTACAACAACAACTACATAAACTCTATTTTTTCCAGGAGAAAACATACAAAATGAAGACTTCTGTAAGTATGAAGGGTATGGAGAAGTTAATTCATGAATTTAATTCTAACATAACTAACTGCAATGCATTACTCACAAGTTGATCAAATTGTTCTATTTGTAGCTCTCACATAATTGAAAAAGTTGGAAGGATCACTAGCAGAACAAAAAAGTTATGGACACATAAGTTCTGCTCATGAACATTAGTTTATACATGTAGTAATTTTAAAAACTTTTTACCTTACAAATATAAATCTTTAAAATTCAAACTGGACAATATTAATGCTTTCATACTGGAATGTACCTTAAGATCTGATGATGTCTATCTTTTAAAACTTCCAAGGATAACTAAACTAGTGTGGACATCACAGCCATTAACTTCATGGCCCCAAAGCTGTGCAGTGATCTTTCTACTTGTGTTAGGGATACCCCATCAGCCTCAGTATTTAAATGCAGGCTTACGATTTTATTCTACTATACCCTGATTACTGGTTACCTGTGTATAATGTAACTTCATTAGTCATTTGCACAAAAAAGCAACCATGGCAATCATTATAAAATGTAACTGGTCCTCCTCTATTTTGTTTCTGTTCTCTGTGTTATGCTGTGGCATTTTGTGCCACCACTATATTGTCAAGCTACCACCCCTGCTTTTGGGAAGTGATACCAGAGATATTGGGAGTTTGGGGATTCAATGATGAAAAGTTTTAATGTTTATATTATGCTTATTGTGGGATACCAAGCAGTGGTTGGGCCACTAGTTAGCCTAGGTCACCAGGACTGTGGCTTTGTTATAATAGATCCTAGACTTCTCCCAAAAGTTTATTTCCTCCAATATTTTTTATAATAGGGGCTTTATTGTTAATTTTTTATTCAATTTTGTTTGTTGATTAGCATGATTGTATACTCAGTTTGGGGTTTTTTCTCTGTCAAGGATTCTATTTCCATCATTGTTTGATTTTCCTAATAGTTCAAGAGTTGTGCATTATTTTGTTTCTGTTAATGTTTTGGGCACCACGTTACATTCTCACAGTTGCAGACATTTTTGATACCTGTTGTTAAGTCCATGTTCTGAGTTACCAGAGGTTGTGACCTGTTGGTAATTGGAGTGACAGGTTAAAATGGTTCTGTTCCTTATCTGAGCGTTGGATTCTAAATAACTTTCAAAGACCTTTTAGCTATTGTCATTCTCTGTGTTGTCCTTTGATATTGACCATTTTTTGCATGATATTTGTGTCATGCTTTGGATTCATTGCTTTCTTAATCTCCCGACTTTGACCATTTTTCTTACTGAACTCATGTTTTTTTTTTTTTTTCCAAAATTTTTCTCCTGATAATGGACTGTAATGTCAATAATACGGCTTTACTCTGTCATGCTTTCTTTATGTTAATCATATTGAAATGACTTTGTTTTGCAGTATTCATACTTTGAGTATTCATATGTTTAAATATTGCATAATTTAGCAACATGCTTACAGTATGTACAATCTTCCCTAATTGTAGTTTGCTCTTCTTGCTCGTTTTTGCTCTGCCCACCTCCTTTGTCCTTCTACTAATCATGCAGTGTGAGCTATTCAATGCTGTTCAATGTTTACAAGTAATAGCTGATTTACACTCATGCTTCATAAAATTTACTCCTGAAAAAATTAAAAACAACAGCAAAAACAGTCCTTCTAAATGGAAGAAAACCATAAACACCACTGTTTGACCCACTTATGGACAACCCAAAAAAATTTGGACTATGGCGTACAGGTGAAATACAAAGTTGCCACAAAATCACACAGCTTTTAAAAGCAAGTTCCATGAAACATACACCAAGTACCACAATCCACACCAGCAACCATAAAGAATACACAGTGAGAAAATTGCGCCACATCTTATGATGACTACCTTTATGAAGTTTTTGACAGTTTCTCAATATTTAGAAGTGTTTGTTGACACTTCTGGTGCCAGTGAATGATTCTGTCACATTTTACAAAGCTTTCCAAGGACTATCAGCACTCCAGTCCACAGTTCTGTCATTCTTAATACTAGAAGGCAGAGTGCCATATTGACAAGGGCAGTGAACTTTTAAACTATAAGGATGCTGGTAGAACCCTTGCACTGGTGGTTACTGTGCAAATCTGAGCAAATCACCTAATCTCCATATGATCTGGTCACAAAATATGCAGTAGATCTGAACAAAAGAATCCAGATCTTGAAATGTGCTTTTCATTAAGGCATCTGTCAAATACACCATAATAATAATAATTATGGTAAGAAAAAAACAACAAATGCTTCTGAGGGTGCCTGTTCCGCAACTGATGACTTACTGCCTCAGTATTTTGTGTAGACTGTTCATTCCATCAGCTACTAAAAGCACATCTTGGAACTGGTTATTGTCCTGCCACCAAGCAATCTGCTATCAGAAAAAATTGCTTATATTATTTTCAGTCTTTGCCCATATTATTTTCATTAACCCCACCTGTGAAAAAGTGATGCCTCCAATTCTGCCATCGGAGCAAACCTGTGACAATTGTCGGTAAGCCACAAGTAACCTTTAGCCTTTGCATTCCATGCTTTGTCTAGGAAAAAAATATTCTCTTAGACAGTCCCAAACTTCATTATGCATTTGTACTGCATCTATCATTCTATACTTACTAATCTGCTGATTGTCTGGCAATCACCCTCTCTGTATTTTCTGATTTGTGATTTGTTGTCTTAGCCATTATACGTACAACCTCCTGTACCCCCTTGAGAGAGATTACTGTAGCAAAACTGAGCACAAACGCTTGTTACTTCTGAGCACAAAAATATCAACAAGAGTTGACTCGGTGGTACAGGTAAGTGCGTCCTTTACCTTATAATATAAAGTAACGCTGAGTGAAGGGTTCCTGAAGGTTGGTGACAGGTACCAAGTAGCTGCTTTTCCGACAGTGAGTAAGAGAGTGATGACCGATCACCTGGTGTTTGAGCCTCCCATCAGGGACACCCCAAGGGAGAAGCTTGTGATGGGGGAGAAAGACGGAGGACTGGATGAAGGACCGGCTTAGCTAGTACTAACCCCCAGGCTGTCCAGCCTCTCACCTAACCAGCAATGGTCTCACACAAGGGAATAGGGGTCTATACAGTAGGAGTCCATCTTTATGCCACAGAGAGACCCAGACTGTCGTTGCACCCGAGAACAGAAAAGAGAACCCCAGGAGGAAGACTGAATCTCCTAATAATCCAGTGTGTGAGCCCTCGAAGTTTCATGCTTTGTTTGGCCCAGCTCCAATGACTTGGAAGAATGAGTCAAACTCAGTGGAGCATGATGTGGGGGAATTTTCCTCCTGATTCCACACCTACAAGAGAAGAGTTCGAAGAGGGAAGTCTCGCTGTTTGAAGTGCTGTTAGCCAGGATATGGCTGGAGACGCTCCCCGCATAAAGGGTAGGGGAAAGCCAGAAGACAGCATCAGCGTGATGTCTCCCAGACTTACTTTTTCTTTTATATTTCAGGTGAGAGTCATAGACTGCCAGACAATGGTGACCCATTTTGGAGAAGTACAGCCCTCGTGTGACAGCGCTACATGGCTCAACTGAGGGAGGGGCCGTGTGAGAGACGCCATGTGGGGAATAGCCGGAGCTGTACTGAAATCCTTACCCAGCTGGGACTCCAGTGGCATTGAAGGACAGGGGAAGACAATTTATTTGGGGTTTTGTCTTCCCCAACACCTTACATGGCAGCCCCCTTGGTTACAGTACCACCCCGGATTCCCACAGGGCAAATAGGGAACTCTAGTTTTTTGGCTAAGTCCTCTTTGGTTTCGTGGGTGTGGCGTTGGTGTGGCTTCAGCCACAGTTTTGGAACACTGCATAAAAGAAGCCACCTGCCTCAACACAGTTTGCTGGGAGAAGGAAGACAAAGCTTGCTGGAGGAGTGGAGGAAAGACGACAGAGAATTACAGAGTTGCTTAGTGTGAGAGTTGTGGTTGTGGTGTGAGAAACACTTTCTTGTAAGGATTTCACATGAATAAACTTTTTGGAACTTGTGTCTGAGCCTTTGTGATGGGAGTTTGAGGAGCTACTGCGCCCCCTGGGGTCCACACCCATTAAGTATGAAGACATTGTACTGTGTATTGTGTTGCATACTGCATCTTTTATAGTATGCACTATACAACATTGTATTATTATTATAGTATGCACTGTATAGTATTCAATCAAAAATCACATTTTGTGACTGCAAAACCCACACCCATCTCTAGGCTATCACTATTTAGACAGCTTGCTTTGGCCAAGCCTTGAACCCTGCAACAAAAATCAAAAACCTAAAATATAGAATGACTAGCCCTCAGGTAAGAAATAACATTTGTAAATTCTGTTTTTGTAAATTATGATGCAGGTGTCAAGAGTATTATCAGAAATATTGCAGACTTGTTTTGAAATAAATTGTAGTTTTTTTAGTAAGCAGGCTAGAAAACGAGTGGGTTTGGAGTGAGATCAGAAACTGCAGATGGGATGGGCCTGAGAAACAACCTGGCAGCCAAAGCCATAACCTTAAGAGCAGGAAAATGAATCAACTAGTGTAGAACTGTAATTAAAACACCTTATCTATGCAGTGCATCATTACTTACCACTTAGGCTTTTAAAACGGAAACAAAACACAAAGATAGAGCTCACCTTCAATACTTACAGTCTTCTCATAGCAAAATCAAAAGCAACAGATGCACATATAAATGGAAATTGTTAAGCTACTGCAAGTGACAAGATATAACATTGTAACGATATAACATTGTAACTTAGAAAGTTTGTACATTGATATAGAATACAATTTGTAATATCAACACAACTAGTCAAAAGTCTTGTATAATAGACACTACAACTAGAATAATATATTATTGACTATATATACTGCGGTGGGTTGGCACCCTGCCCGGGATTGGTTCCTGCCTTGTGCCCTGTGTTGGCTGGGATTGGCTCCAGCAGACCCCCGTGACCCTGTGTTCGGATTCAGCGGGTTGGAAAATGGATGGATGGATGACTATATATAGTCTAGCAACATCACCAACCACCCTTAAAGTGAATCAATGCAAATAAAGCCATAAAAACAATCATGCAAAGAGCAACACATCAGATGTGTAAGACTAGTTTGTAGGCTAGGGTAAATGCTGTATTTATTTATTTATTTATGTCTGTATGTATATATATATTTATTTATTTATTTATTTATTACCTTTGAAATGTTGTAGTTTTGTTTAATTTGTTTTACTGTAATTCATTTTATTTTTATTTATGATAATTTCATTACCTTGTAATAAGGAGTTGTATCATTTTACCTCCATCTTAAATGTTTTGCGAACAGGGTGTACAGGAGTAACTGTTTGTGCCTCACAATACTGGTGGAAGTGGGCAGTTTGAAGTGGATTGGTAGTGTAGCTGCACCTTTTCTTGGTTCCTAAAGTTGACCAGCTACTGAGTTGGCAAGGTTGGATCCAGCAGGTGTCAAATGCATAACAAAGAAATCTTTCAGTCCAAAATGTTTGTTTTAAAAAGTTTAATGAAAATTTAAAAAGGTAACAAATCACTAAAATTCAGAAAAAAAAATAATCATGCAGAGTAAAAGACAAAATGGGGAAAAAATTTTTTTTCTTTGTTTCATTACAGTCTTAGCTTTCTCTTGTTAAACTTCTATACTTTAAAGTGTTACCTTTCTATGTCAAACTTATAGGCTTCACTTTAGTACACTAGTACCTTCAATACATTAGTACAGTTTGAAACTGCTCCATGCTTTACCTACTAAAAGGCAGATCATAAAATTAACTAGTCTGTAGTCAGAGGGGCAAGAAATAATTAGAATACTCAATTTATATTTTAGCTTGTGGGAGTCATAATAGAACCTTCCATTGACTATGCACTAATATATAGGCAAACATTTTAACATCTCTAATAAAATACTTCTCTCGAATGAAACATAACCTAACTAACTAACAAACTTTATAAAGACTATTGATAATTCTTTATTTAGTTAAGCAGATGGTGTGCCCATTTTGTTCCTCTTTGGTAACTGCTGGTTGATGAGGCCTTTCTTTTCTTTGCTCATTTTCCCTTTCTATCTCTCAGCGGAGACTTTTAATGAGTGCAACCATTGCAGCTAAGTTGCTCTTGCCCTTGTCTTTCCTGCAATCTGGAAGTCTTCATTTTACAATCTTACCCTTCTTAATTGTCTGCATCTCAGATCAACAACTCATCCAGCTCTACTGTTCATAACTGGCTTCATGCTGTTCTATTAGTAAACAACTGGTTGGGGTTTTTTACTTCTTCTGACTTTCCTTGTGCTTTTGCCTGGAGTATGTGTGTGTGTGTGCCAGTTTAGCCATTAACATATTTTTTTCTGTGTCTGTCTAATTAGCCTTCTCTGGTGGAGTGTTTGTGGGTAGTATGTTTTTGTTCTTATGTAATCCAAAAATCAGTTATTATTATTGGTTTCCTTTTACTATATCCCCTTTTCATTTTATAAAAAAAAAATCTGATATGAGAA
Organism: Erpetoichthys calabaricus; assembly: GCF_900747795.2. Taxonomy (NCBI): domain Eukaryota; kingdom Metazoa; phylum Chordata; class Cladistia; order Polypteriformes; family Polypteridae; genus Erpetoichthys; species Erpetoichthys calabaricus. Next base: position 196,016,238 of record NC_041394.2, read on the forward strand.
AGATTTTATTATTTCTGGCACTAACTGAGGAGGCAAATAAAGAAAATTAGGAACATTTCACCTCAACTAATAAAATAAGTCAAATACATTATAATGTGTAAAATAACTTTCCACAAGTAAAAAGGCAGGTAAAATATGGATTGTGCCTTCTAATACTGAAATTATAAAAATGGTAGCAGAAAATTATAAAACTTGAAAAAATACCCCATCCTGAATTGTTCCCATGAGAATTCAATTACATTTTTATGGCAGGCCTTTAATTATGTGGTAATCTCTACTTAGGACAATGCTTCTACAATGTTTGCTACTGTGACACTATCTATCCACCAGTCAGAGAGAACTGTGCCCCCAGTAATCTAATCAGCATTACAGAAGTGGTTTACTAACCACCCTGATCTTTATATGTGGGTTTGGGTTTGAAAATGAATGGATGGATCCTGACCAGTAGATTTTACAGAGTGGAGTCTGCTGAGCCACTCTAAATTTCCTTGTGAAGAGGTTGAGATATTTTCTGGAACTGTGTTCCTGCCCTTTTTGGCCCACGTTAAGCACTACAAGTAAGTACTACTCATAATGCAAACACATTTTTCAGACTTTATTTGCAATCATAATTCACAGCCCGCCCTTGTGTTGCCACCTTGTCATGGTGGAGGGGTTTGCGTGTCCAAGTGACGTTGGGAGCTTTGTCATCAGGGACTCAGGTTCCTGGCATATTCAACCATGCTGAATTGGTCTCAGATGAAGGTCCAGACTAAGGACAGCATCTGGTCATTTAGGTTGGGAATTGGGCATGGGGCCAACAACTTCACCCTGTAAAAAAATACCATTCTATTACAGAAATAAATACAAATGTAAATAACAACACAGAGTCTGCAGTGGAATCAAGCCAAGCAGCATATCCAACTGATAGTATGGCCAAAACCACCAGTTGGAAGGTAGGAGTGTGACAGACAATCTGCTCAGGCCCAAACACAAGATCTTCACTGGAGCATGAAATGTGTCAGCTATGTATGAGGCATTGAAAACAGCACAAGTCCTTGACGAGATGAAGAAGTATGGACTGGACATCATGGGACTGAGTGAGTGACAATGGACAAGCTCAGAGTGCCTTGTGACTAATGATGGCTCAGTAATCCTGTACTCTCAGCATGAAAGTCATCATCGTTAATGTTTGGTCCTCAAAGTATCAAAGGCGAAGGCCAACACCTTGTTAGAATAGGAACCACTCAGTGAAAGGATGGTCTGAGCATGTTTAGGCTCAACACACTATGAACTCACCATCATACAATGCTACACACCAATAAACAAAGCTGAGTATACAACTGGTATACAACACACAGACTCTAATGTCCCTTGTCATGATATTCTGATGGTCATGGGCAACGTGAATGCCAAGTTTGGAGCTATGGGAAGCTAAGGCTGTTGAGAAATAAATGACAATGGCAGCAGACTCATTGACTTCTGCTTGGACAACAACCTAGTGGTCGGAGGCACCATATTCCAACAATCAGGACATCCACAAGCTGACATGGAAATCACCTGATGAACCAGACTGACCATATCAATGGAAAGTGGCACAGGGACCTCCAAGATGTCAAAGTGTATCAAGGTGCGGATATCAACGGTGACCTCTACATTGTGAAAACTACCGTCAAACTCAAGCATCTCAAGGTGAAATAAGAGAATTAGCAACATAAACAGCTAAATGGTGCCAAGCTTATGTGTCCTCAAAACAATAGAGAATTTCTGCTGAAAATGAGGAACCATTTTAGTGCCTTAGATGAGATAGCAGACAGGGACCCAGATGTTAACACCAAGTGGAAGGCCATCAAGAAGACCGATGTTGATGCATCTATCGAGGTATTAGGCTATGGGAAAAGGAGACACAAGGAGTGGTTAACACTAGAACTTTGGGAAATATAGAAAAAAGAAAATGACTTAAAGCCAAGATCCTCAGCACTAAGTCACCAAGGTTCCAAGAGCAAGTTCAGAAAGCCTACAAGTCCAAAGATAAGGAGATGCAAAAGATCACCAGGAAGGATAAAAGAGCCTTTGTAAAGGAAATGGCTAGCTGTGCTGAGCATTTCACAGACAGGTGAACTTAGTGCTAAATATAAGATCACTAAACAGCTGAGTAGTGGTAACAAGAATCAGCTTGCCCCGATTAAAGACAAGAATGGCAACACCCTCTCAACTGAATGCAAGCAAACCAACAGATGGGTACATCACTTCCAGGAAGTACTCAACAGGCCAAAGCCAGAACAGCCTGCCAACACTCCACCAGCAGCAGCTGTTCTGGACATTGACGTCAGTCCCTTAACAGAGACTGAAGTCAAATGTGCCATCAAAACACATAAGAATAGAAAGGCAGCTGGAACTGACACCATCCATGCAGAGTTGCTCAAAGCAGACCTCACCACATATTGCAGAGTGCTCACTGTCCTATTTGAGAACATCTGGGAGAAAGACACCATCCCTGTGACTGATCCAAAGGCCTCATTATCAAGCGTCCCAAGAAGGGCGACTTCCAAAATTCTGAAAACAATTTTTTTGCCCTAAGAAACATCATTGAGCAAAGTCTGGAGTGGAATGCTTTTTATACATCAACTTCATTAACTTCAAAAAGGGTTTCGACAGCCTACACCATGACACCTTATGGAAAATCCTGCGTGCTAATGGAATCTCTCAGAAGATGGTTACACTGATTCAACTATTCTATCTGCAGTTTGAGTGTAGTGTCATCCTAGATGGCAGCCTATCTGAGTGGTTTGCAGTGAAGTCAGGTATACGACTGAGATGCATCATCTCACCAATCCTGTTCCTGGTAGCCATTGACTGGATCATAAGACAGACAAGTCTAGAGGCATACAGTGGACTCTCTTCCAAGCAACTTGATGACCGGGATTTTGCAGGTGATGTAGCTCTTTTGTCATCCATGCATGTCCACCTACAAGAGAAGACCAATAGACTGGACAGCTTTGCCAAGAAAATGAGCTTCAACCTAAGCATCACAAAAACCCAAACAATGTGCATCAATGAAAGATCTGAAGAAACTATTAAAATAAATGGAAGCCCACTTGAAGATGTTGAGGAGTTCACCTATTGTACCTTGTCAGTCTGTTGAGAAATGACAATACTGCAACTAAGGACATTAAGGGAAGACTAGGGTAAAGCCCACATGGCATTTGATAAACTCCAGCCCATCTGGAAATCCACGAAATACAACCTTAGAACAAAGACACCAAATCTGTTCTGCTGTACAGGCCAGAATGCTGACATGTCATCAAGAGTGACATGAATAAGACTGAGGTATTCCACAATAGCTGCATCAATAGAATTAGCTGTATCTTCTGGCCAGAGAAAATCTGAAATGTCGAGTTATATCAGAAGACCAACTCGTATAATGTGGTGATGGAGATCAAGCTCCGGATGGACCAGAACCACATCCCGAAAGTAGCTACGAGTTGGATACCACCTGGGAAAAGGAAGCAAAGAAAGCCAAAATCAACCTAGAGGAGGACTGTAGAAGCTGAACTGAAAGAATTATACCTCTCATGGGGCGAAGCACAACATGCTGCAAATAACAGTTCAACATGGAAGCAGATTGGCATGGCTTCATGTTCCGTAAGGAAGTAGGACATAAGGAGGAAAAAGGAGAAGGATAATTCACAGTACATAATGTAATAATTCAAATGCCATCTCAAGTTTGCTAGGTTATTGTAAATGAAAATGCTGTAAAGGGTTTCCTTCATGACGTTTTGTTTTCAAACATCTTTTCTCCAACAACTCATCTATTGTATACGTTTTTGGTATGTGATTACTCAGCTAGCCTATTATATATAGTTTTCTAATTCACTGTTTCTAACCAACTGAAAAATGTTTTCTGGCAGCTCATGAATTTTTTCAGCATGCTATAATAATTAGTATAATATTATCCAAGGATACATTTGTTTATGTTTCACATTTTTTGTAATGAAGTGTTGGATGATTAAAATTACTGAATGTGGCAAGTGATCATGAGAACATCTAAGCAGGTAAAGTGATTAGTGAATCAGGAACAAATATTTCAGGATGTCAGTTTAACAAAACATAACCTTCTCACACACCTGCTTAATCCACTCAGGGTTACTGGCAGCCAGAAACTATCGTGGGAGTACAGAGTGCAAGGCAGGAACCAACCATTGGATAGTGCATCATTATAACACCCAGTTATGCACACATACTGGACCAATTTAGAATCACCAATTAACCCAACACATATATCTTTGGGATGTGGGAGGAAAAGAGGAGTACTGTGGGCGAGGGTGCAGTGAAGACTAAAGAATGCCATGAAAACCACAAAGATTTAAACCCTGGATGCTGGATCCATGCACTGACTGTAACCTATTAATATTTTGTTAAGATAATGTTAGATTTCTATGTGATAGTTATTTCTAAAAATAAGTCAGCATCCAATGGGATTTATTTCATTTCAAAATCAATGTTCTATGACCATTTTGGAGAGCCTATAGATGTTGTGATTAGCACTGCTGTCTCAAAGCTCCATTAGAGCCTACTCAAATCTTGATCCATTGATTGTATCTAAGGAGTTCCTACTGAATTTTCTTTGAGTACTACACTTTCTTGCCACATCTCAAAGACACACATTTTAGGGTAACTGGTGTCTGTCAGTTGATTTAGTATTAGTGACTATAGCCGAAAATGTGAAAATACTGTAACAGGGAGACCTACAATGTACTTTTCTTTAATGGGTTTACCTTATGAGGCTGCCTACTGAGAGTATTTTGTCTCCTCAGGGATGCCATAGAAAAGGGGATGTGATCTGTTTGTCCCAGGGTTACACATTACGGAGTTTATGCAGGTGTGAGAACGAACTGGCAGTAAACTCTGCATCATTACTTTATTAACAACCAATTCTAAGCCAACACATGGAAGCTTGCCTACACTGGTGGCAGTGGTTAAAGGTAAATTATAATATCAACAGGAAGTACAGATAAACAATATAAACATGTAGCATAAAAATAAACCTTCTTTTGATTTCGAATTTCATCATGACTGTGACCATAGTTGTAACAGTGTGAAAACTGAGCTAACTCCCCTGTTTTTGGGTGAAGATAATCAGAGTTTTTTGTCCTGGGCAAGGCCATTCAAAGTAATAATTAGAGCCCTAACAGAGAGGACTTCAGTTCTTATCAATATGAATTAGCAAGAATTTTACCAACTCATCTAACTAAGGCAGTGTTCCTGCTCTCTTCCAGTGTAATTATGAGACTGTGAAAGAGAAAGTTAAAGAAGTTTTTGGGCATAAACATTAGATAGACAATTTTAGAGCCAATCTTCTGGCCTGCCCACATGCACAGCATGAGAGCTTGGAAGTGAATACAGCTGAAATCAGCAGGATAGTCAAGGAGGATTTCCAGGATTGTAAAGAAGTTGCTAAAAGAGCATAGACATTTAATAGATTTATTGCTGGTCTGGACCCTGCTCTGAGAATGAAGTGCCATGAATTAGGCACAACTGATATGGATGGGGCACTGATCATTGATGGTTGGCGTGAGAATGCTGGAGAGACAATTAAAGTGAACTGTTCAAACTATTACGCTGGCACAGTTGACATGATGGGAGGAGCAGTGGCTGGTGTTCACTCCATTACTGATATTGGGACTCTAACAAAGATGCGGATAGAATAACTGAAGAGATGAAAGGCATGACAAGGCGTCAGGCAGGGGAAAATTTTAGGCTGAGAAATAGTTTGTGTCCCAGAGATATGGAAGAATGGCAAGGATCCCACACAGCATCTGGTGGTCTATATCAATGTACCTGTGGGGGCAAGGATGTCAGTCACAGTCCTAGAAAGTCGTACAGAGAATGCCGTTACCCTGAAATGAGATTGGGACACCAAGGGAGAAGAAGCCATTCAGGGAAACTGGAGACCATAACAGATTTTACTTTACATGGTCACCTGGGTGACATAGCCCAAGCCCTGGTTGATGACTGAATATGAGGAGGAGGAGCCACATTACCGAGGGGTGCATTTTCATTTCACCTAGTGGGCAGGAGAGACGCAGCCATTTGGGAAATAAAGTTTACACTGATGGTGCCCAAAACTCAGCTGTAGCAACTGAGGGCCTACACACTTTTAACACTGGGGAGAGTAATTCAAATGCAAAGGAAGACAGAAATGATAGAATTGTAGACTGGGGAAATGCATACATCATATGTAAAGGGACTCATTAAGGGGACAGAAGTCACTATATTGGTGACAAGATTAAGTTTGGCTCTAATTAGTGCTGATTTTCTCATGTCTGTCATAGTCATTTTTATTTATTGATCACCTCCTATCACTTTATGTGGATTTGTTCACTGGACACACTTACTTTTACAACATGGGCATGGATTTTTACACACCGAGACTCGCCTATTCAAGTACTCAACTTCGAGCACTGAGAACAAATGCCAGTGCCGGGTGGTTCCCTATTAACCCGACGAGGTAAGAAGGCGGTATCGTGGCAGCAGAGCCGGCACTAGCTGAAAATGAAGCGGCTTGCGAGAAAGTGCCGTTTTAAGTCTTCGGTGCCTTCTGTAATTCTGGGGAATGTGAACTCAATCTCAAATAAGATCGACGAACTGGCTGTGCTGGTGAAAAATGTCAGAACCTACAGAGAATGCAGTTTGTTGTGTTTTTGCGAAACGTGGCTAACTACCACCATCCCAGATAGTAACGTGGAGCTACCCGGGTTTAGCACAGTTAGAGCGGACAGAGATGCAAGTACCTGTGGGAAGCACAAAGGAGGAGGACTCGCTCTCTATGTTAATACACGGTGGTGTAACTCTGGACATGTTAACGTCAAAATCTCCACTTGCTGCAGGGACATCAAACTGTTGGCCGTAAGTTTGCGTCCCTATTACTTGCCCAGAGAGTTTGGACACGTCATCGTTGTTATTGTATACATTCCTCCTCGGGCGGACGTGGAGACAGCGAGTGACATCATCCATTCTTCTGTTGCTAAGTTACAAACGCAGCACCCTGAGGCGCTTGTGCTAATCGCTGGAGACTTTAACCATGTGACGCTGGACAAAATATTACCTGCCTTCTCCCAGTGTGTGGACTGTAACACCCGGGGAAATAAGACTATTGATTTACTGTATGCAAACGTTAAAGACGCATACAGCGCCACCCCGCTGCCTGCGCTTGGGAAAGCAGATCATAACCTGGTTCTGCTTCAGCCTCACTATAAACCAAAAGTTAGAGTCCTACCTGCAACCACACGATTATTCAGGAAGTGGACCCCGGAGGCTGAGAATACTCTGAGAGAATGTTTTGGAACTACAGACTGGGATATCCTGCAGGGATCACATAGTGAGAACATTGAGGAAGTTGTTGACTGCACTACTGACTACATCAACTTCTGTAAGGACATTGTAGTTCCAGTAAGAACTGTACGCTGCTATGCTAACAACAAGCCATGGATTACAAGTGACATCAAGGGCCTTTTGAACCAGAAGAAAAGGGCCTTTAAAGACGGTGATCAGCATGAGCTGATGCGCGTGCAGAAGGAACTCCGAGTCCAGCTCAGGGCGGCGAAGGAGCAGTACAGGAGAAAGCTGGAGCAGAAGTTGCAGAATAACAGCATGAAGGAAGTGTGGGATGGGATGAAGATCATCACTGGCTGCAGCTCGAAGCGGGATACCACCACTGAGAGAGACGTGAAGAAAGTAAACCAAATGAACAACTTCTTTAACAGGTTTGACCACCCTAACCCACTCTCACTCTCACCTTGGAGTACTGCACCCTCCACACATCCTTCTGCTGATACCAGCATAGGAGAGACATCCCCACCCATAATTACAACAGCGCAGGTGAGCAGAGAGCTGAGGAGACTTTGTGCCAGCAAAGCAGCGGGTCCAGATGGAGTATCGCTACGACTGCTGAAGGTCTGTGCATCGGAACTGGGGGGGTCCTCTACAGCACATCTTCAGCCTGAGCCTGGAACAGGGGAGAGTCCCGAGGCTTTGGAAAACATCTTGCATCACCCCAGTCCCAAAGGTATCACGTCCTAGTGAGCTGAATGACTTTCGGCCTGTTGCTCTGACATCACATGTGATGAAGACCATGGAGAGGCTGCTGCTTCACCACCTTAGGCCACAGGTTCAACACGCCCTTGACCCTCTGCAGTTTGCATATCAGGAGAAGGTGGGAGCGGAGGATGCCATCATCTATATGCTACACCGATCCCTCTCCCACTTAGACAGAGGCAGTGGTGCTGTAAGAATTATGTTTCTAGACTTCTCTAGCGCCTTCAACACAATCCAACCTCTGCTCCTTAGGGACAAGCTGACAGAGATGGGAGTAGATTCATACCTAGTGGCATGGATCGTGGACTATCTTAAAGACAGACCTCAATATGTGCGTCTTGGGAACTGCACGTCTGACATTGTGGTCAGCAACACAGGAGCGCCACAAGGGACTGTACTTTCTCCGGTCCTGTTCAGCCTATATACATCGGACTTCCAATACAACTCGGAGTCCTGCCACGTGCAAAAGTTCGCTGATGACACTGCTATCGTGGGCTGCATCAGGAATGGGCTGGAGGAGGATTATAGGGACCTAATCAATGACTTTGTTAAATGGTGCGACTCAAACCACCTACAACTGAACACCAGCAAAACCAAGGAGCTGGTGGTGGATTTTAGGAGGCCCAGACCCCTCATGGACCCCGTGATCATCAAAGGTGACTGTGTACAGATGGTGCAGACCTATAAATATCTGGGAGTGCAGCTGGATGATAAATTAGACTGGACTGCCAATACTGATGCTTTGTGCAAGAAAAGACAGAGCCGACTATACTTCCTTAGAAGGCTGGCATCCTTCAACATCTGCAATAAGATGCTGCAGATGTTCTATCAGACAGTTGTGGCGAGCGCCCTCTTCTACACGGTGGTGTGCTGGGGAGGCAGCATTAAGAAAAAAGACGCCTCACGCCTGGACAAACTGGTGAGGAAGGCAGGCTCTATTGTTGGCATGGAGCTGGACAGTTTAACATCTGTGGCAGAGCGAAGGGCGCTCAGCAGGCTCCTATCAATTATGGAGAATCCACTGCATCCACTAAATAGTATCATCTCCAGACAGAAGAGCAGCTTCAGCGACAGACTGCTGTCACTGTCCTGCTCCACTAACAGATTGAGAAGATCGTTCCTCCCCCAAACTATGCGACTCTTCAATTCCACCCAGGGGGTAAACGTTAACATTTAACATTATACAAAGTTATTGTATGTTTTTCACCTGCATTATTATTATTATCAATCTTTAATTTAATATTATTTATTGTATCAGTATGCTGCTGCTGGATAATGTGAATTTCCCATTGGGATTAATAAAGTATCTATCTATCTATCTATCTATCTATCTATCTATCTATCTATCTATCTATCTATCTATCTATCTATCTATCTATCTATCTACAGTGGTGTGAAAAACTATTTGCCCCCTTCCTGATTTCTTATTCTTTTGCATGTTTGTCACACAAAATGTTTCTGATCATCAAACACATTTAACCATTAGTCAAATATAACACAAGTAAACACAAAATGCAGTTTTTAAATGATGGTTTTTATTATTTAGGGAGAAAAAAAATCCAAACCTACATGGCCCTGTGTGAAAAAGTATTGCCCTAACCTAACTGTGGTGTATCACACCTGAGTTCAATTTCCGTAGCCACCCCCAGGCCTGATTACTGCCACACCTGTTTCAATCAAGAAATCACTTAAATAGGAGCTGCCTGACACAGAGAAGTAGACCAAAAGCACCTCAAAAGCTAGACATCATGCCAAGATCCAAAGAAATTCAGGAACAAATGAGAACAGAAGTAATTGAGATCTATCAGTCTGGTAAAGGTTATAAAGCCATTTCTAAAGCTTTGGGACTCCAGCGAACCACAGTGAGAGCCATTATCCACAAATGGCAAAAACATGGAACAGTGGTGAACCTTCCCAGGAGTGGCCGGCCGACCAAAATTACCCCAAGAGCGCAGAGACGACTCATCCGAGAGGTCACAAAAGACCCCAGGACAACGTCTAAAGAACTGCAGGCCTCACTTGCCTCAATTAAGGTCAGTGTTCACGACTCCACCATAAGAAAGAGACTGGGCAAAAACGGCCTGCATGGCAGATGTCCAAGATGCAAACCACTGTTAAGCAAAAAGAACATTAGGGCTCGTCTCAATTTTGCTAAGAAACATCTCAATGATTGCCAAGACTTTTGGGAAAATACCTTGTGGACTGATGAGACAAAAGTTGAACTTTTTGGAAGGCAAATGTCCCGTTACATCTGGTGTAAAAGGAACACAGCATTTCAGAAAAAGAACATCATACCAACAGTAAAATATGGTGGTGGTAGTGTGATGGTCTGGGGTTGTTTTGCTGCTTCAGGACCTGGAAGGCTTGCTGTGATAGATGGAACCATGAATTCTACTGTCTACCAAAAAATCCTGAAGGAGAATGTCCGGCCATCTGTTCGTCAACTCAAGCTGAAGCGATCTTGGGTGCTGCAACAGGACAATGACACAAAACACACCAGCAAATCCACCTCTGAATGGCTGAAGAAAAACAAAATGAAGACTTTGGAGTGGCCTAGTCAAAGTCCTGACCTGAATCCAATTGAGATGCTATGGCATGACCTTAAAAAGGCGGTTCATGCTAGAAAACCCTCAAATAAAGCTGAATTACAACAATTTTGCAAAGATGAATGGGCCAAAATTCCTCCAGAGCGCTGTAAAAGACTCATTGCAAGTTATCGCAAATGCTTGATTGCAGTTATTGCTGCTAAGGGTGGCCCAACCAGTTATTAGGTTCAGGGGGCAATTACTTCTTCACACAGGGCCATGTAGGTTTGGATTTTTTTTTCTCCCTAAATAATAAAAACCACCATTTACAAACTGCATTTTGTGCTTACTTGTGTTATATTTGACTAATGGTTAAATGTGTTTGATGATCAGAAACATTTTGTGTGACAAACATGCAAAAGAATAAGAAATCAGGAAGGGGGCAAATAGTTTTTCACACCACTGTATCTATCTATCTATCTATCTATCTATCTATCTATCTATCTATCTATCTATCTATCTATCTATCTATCTATCTATCTATCTAGTCCTTCAAAAACGTACTGAAAGGGTCTGTTCTTGGACCTGTTCTTTTTAATTTATACATATCACTGCTGGGTTCTGTTCTTAGGAAGCATAATATTTAATTTCATCTGTTTGCTGATGATGCCTAGATTTACCTTCCTTTCAAGCAGGGGACTGAACAACCACTTCAGCCACATATAATGTAGCTTATGTTTAGTTGATGTTAAAGCTTGTCTAGCTTTAAATTTTCTCACACTGAATGAAGATAAGACTGCTATTGTTGTCTTTCAACCTCCTAATGTTCTCAACAATAATGACACAATGCTTTGTTCTGTTTCGGTCTACTATAGAAATGTTACTAAAAACCTGGGTGTTTTAATGGATGAGTGTTTTAATTTTGAGAAGCAAGCAAATGCCGTCGTTCATACGAGTTTTCATCAGCTGCGACCTTTGGCTAGGGCTAAACCCTTTTTATCCCACAGTATGAGAATGACATTCATGCTTTTCTATCCTCAAGACTTGATTACTGCAATTCCTTATATTATGGAATTAGAAAGCCCTTTCTTGACTGCAGCTTGTGCAAAATGCTGTTTCTTACTGGTACTCACAAACATGATCACATTTCGCCAGTATTGGCTGCCCTACACTAGCTTCCCATTCGCTATTGATTTTAACATTTTAATGTTAGTTTGTAAGGCTCTTAATAGACGTGCTCTTGCCTACATGGTTAATCTTTTAGTACCCGTGCCCTTAGATCTGCCGATCAGCTCATGCTTGCCACTCGGTTCACTAGGTTAAAGCTGAGGGGTGCTTAATCGTTCTCTAGGGTTGCTCTGAAATAATGGAATAGCTTACCTTTTAGCATAAGAACATCATTATCTCTGACTGTGGTTAAGAGTAAAATAAAAACTTATTTTATTCAATGGCATTTTTGAGCTATTTTTATTTTGTTTATTGTTATTATTCTTTTGTACAGCACTTTGGCTCAGCATAGATTATTTTAAAATGTGCTACATAAATACATTGACATTGACAAATTGACATGATATCACTCTGTTTTGTTCTGTTTAGAAATATTAATTTGTTACTATACATGGATGTTTATTCTTGAAGGGGGGATGTATATGTAACAGGGCCACATACAGTGCACTTTTCTTTAATGGGTTTATCTGAAAAGACTATTTACTGAGAGTATTTTGTCTCTTTGGGGATGCCATAGAAAAGGGAGTGTGATCTGTTTGTCCCAACTGCATACAGTATGTTTTTGTAAGTGTGATTGAACTAACAATAAAGTTAAGAGTACTCTCCGTACCAGTCTGCTGTGCTTGATTACTTTATTAACAACCAATTCTTAGCCAACACACAGAAGCTCTGTTACAACACCATGTGATAGAATATCCTTTATATACTGATACTTTGACAGACTTTAGCCACTAGGGGCCCGTTGTTGGAATAAGTAGGTCTGGAAAATCCACACATCTGTCGATTCCCTGAATACACTTTTCAGTTAAGGGCCATAGGAATCCATTTTTATAACTCGCCTTTTCACACAACTGTGTCACTCCGCTTCACTTTCCACTTCCTTATCATTCACCTGCTGAATGTGCACAAGATCAGTACGTTTGTCTTGGCAACTTTACGCTTCCTAAATGTAAGCACAATTATAATCATGTTGCTTTGAACAGTATATGCACGTTGTCACACACGTGCAATTAGGAGGCAGTCAAACAGCCTAAAGGTGAGTGAAATATCGCGAGATATGGGTGTCACATGGTGCTTACCTAAATCTCTTTTCTTTACAGAAAACCAGAGGAAAAATAATTGCCCCGATTCCGGGTTCAAGATGGCCGCCGATGACGTCAATTCCAGTCATCTCCACTAACCTCACTTCCGACTCTGCAATATCACATCACTTCCGACTCCTCCTGATGATGTTATTTCCGGTTCCTGTTTTGATGCCAACCATTTCCTTTTCCCATAATCCTTTCTGTATTTAAACAACCATGTTTCAATATTAAAACTGTCATCCATCCATCCATTTTCCAACCCGCTGAATCCGAACACAGGGTCACGGGGGCCTGCTGGAGCCAATCCCAGCCAACACAGGGAACCAATCCTGGGCAGGGTGCCAACCCACCGCAGGACACACACAAACACACCAAGCACACACTAAGGCCAATTTAGAATCGCCAATCCACCTAACCTGCATGTCTTTGGAATGTGGGAGGAAACCGGAGCGCCCGGAGGAAACCCACGCAGACACGGGGAGAACATGCAAACTCCACGCAGGGAGGACCCGGGAATCGAACCCAGGTCCCAAGATCTCCCAACTGCGAGGCAGCAGCGCTACCCACTGCGCCACCGTGCCGCCCTAAAACTGTCATTTGTTCTGAATTTAAAAAGACTTGTGATCATTTCTTCATTTTGATATTGTCTTAGGGCAATATACGGGGACGGTCCCCAAACCTTTTTTTTGTGTCTTTTGGACTTATTTTTGAAAAAACTTTACAATTGGCGTAGTCGACTAGGATTGTTCTTTTTTCTTCAAGAAAATGACAGAAGAATAGGACCTAAATACTGTGCTAACCACCATTATGGGCGAACTCCGTACTTTAAAAGTACAGATGGGGGAGACCAGGACCCAGCTAGCGGAATCTGAAGCCCGTGCCGCCGCATCAGTTCGAACGGAGGCCGCTCGGTCATTACCCACTCAATTAACGACCCTAACTGAGGAGGACGATATAGAAACATATTTTTTGATTTTTGAGCGTACAGCTAAGCGGAACGCATGGCCGAGGTCGGAATGGGCATACCTACTGGCTCCCTACCTGAAGGGGGCGGCGCAGAGAGCCTATTATGATTTAACTGAGGAGCAGGCTGCCGATTATGATGCTCTAAAACTTGAGGTGTTTAAACACTACGGCATATCAGCGGAGCAGCAGGCGAGCGAATGGAGGGAGTGGCAATTTGACCCCGATAGGCCTCTGAGAACCCAGGCTTTTGAGGCTTGGGGTAAAGTGTGTCGCTGGTTAAGGCCAGATATCAACAGCTCACACAAAATGGCCAAGCTACTGGCCTGTGAAATGTTTGTCCATGCCCTCCCTGAACAGATTGCCCAGCAGGTCCGTAAGCATAACTTTGAAGATATGGATACACTGATCAAGATTGCGGAGCGTCACTGGGCGGCTTGCAAATCAGGGCGATCAGAACGGTTTTCTCGTCGCACCCAACAGGCACGTGGGGCAGCTCCTGAGCCCACCCGACAATCTCCCGTGCCTACCGTTCGCAAAAGAGACAAACCATACAACCCCCCGCGCTGTTTCAAGTGTGGGGAACTTGGTCATTTGTCCCCCAATTGCACCACGGAGCCCATGGATTGTTCCTTAGTGAAGGGAGAAAGGTATTGTGCCATGGTGACTAACCCGTTATCTCTCCCATATACAGGTGCAGTTCTTATAAATGGTAGGAAAGTAAGGGCGATGTTTGATTCCGGGAGTAACATCTCTATTGTTGCTGCCCGTTTCGTTTTACCGCAACAATGGAGTAAAATCAAAACTAGTCTGAAATGTATTCATGGGGACATCCGGTTTTACAAAACAGCCCGATGTGTAGTCTCGGTAAATCACAATGTAGTGGGAATGGCCATGGCTGTATTACCAGATCCCCCTTTTCCAGTCATACTGGGTAGAGATTGGAATAAAATTAACAGCGGTAATAACGTAACTGTACCAGAAAAGAATTTAGGCTTAGTTATGGAGAATGATACTCCGACTGCCTCCACGCCGTGTCCCTCAGTAGCACGGACCCACACGGGTACCCAATGTGAAGAATTTGATGTCCCATCATCCTCTGCGGGAGTTAGTACAGCTAACGAGGGGAACGTGGTGACAGATACTCCGCCCATTGAGGTCGATAGAGACCCAATACAAGATTTACCTTCCCAAATTATATTAACCTCTCCCTCGTTCAAACGAGAACAATGGAATGATGATTCACTAAAGTTTGCAAGGAATGCAATTGTATCTGCCGAGGGTGATAATACCCTAGATCCCATACCACCGATGCCGTTCTTTGTATTAAAAAATGAATTGTTATATAGAGTGGCAGAACACGGGGGCGAAGTGCGAACATTGCTGCTAGTCCCACGCACTTTTCGGCGACAAGTGTGTGAGTTAGCACATGCTCACCTTCTAGGAGCCCATTTAGGCTCCGAAAAAACATTGGAGAGAATAAAGCTCCGATTTTATTGGCCAGGAATTAATGAGGAGGTCAGATGATTTTGTGCTTCTTGTCCGGAGTGTCAACTTCACCAGATTCCCAGACGGACTAAAGCTCCTCTCGTTCCTCTACCCCTTATTGATATCCTGTTTGAAAGAGTCGGAGTTGATCTCGTGGGACCTTTAGAACCCTCGATAAAGGGCTTTAAATATATATTAGTCCTAGTAGATTATGCCACTCGATTCCCCGAAGCTGTTCCGTTGCGCTCAGCTAATACAAAAAATATCGCACGGGAACTAGTAGGGATATTCGCTCGTGTTGGGATCCCCAAAGAGATTCTCACGGATCAAGGAACTCCCTTCACTTCGGAGACGTTCAGGGAGGTGGCTAAATTACTCCAGATCAAACATCTGAAAACATCAGTCTATCACTCACAAACTGATGGATTGGTGGAACGTTTTAATCAGACGTTAAAGCAGATGCTACGCAAGGTAGTTAACGAGGATGGGAGAAACTGGGATCAGTTACTCCCTCTCGTTTTGTTTGCATATCGGGAAGTCCCACAGTCCTCTACGGGTTTTTCTCCTTTTGAATTATTATATGGAAGACAACCCAGAGGTCTATTGGATATGCTAAAAGAAGGTTGGGAAGAGGAGGTCCTTCCTACTTCAAATATTCTCGAATACATCGCGCAATTACGCGATAGATTGGAGAAAATTAGACCTATTCTAAAAGAAAATTTGGAAAGAGCCCAAGCAGCGCAGTCGCGTTATTATAACCGTAACTCCACCCTCCGGGAATTTGTCCCGGGTGATCGTGTTATGGTTCTCGTCCCAACTTCTCATTCCAAATTATTAGCCCATTGGCAAGGTCCCTATGAAATTAAAGAAAGGAAAGGTCTTGTCGATTATTTGGTTAAACAACCCAATCGTCGACCGACCGAACGTGTATATCATATTAACTTGCTGAAGCCATGGAAGGATAGGGAACTAGATCCCTCCTCCGGCCAGCCTCGTTCTCTGTTTATGTCTCAACCCCACCTTAATTTCGGCCCCGACTTGACGCCAGAACAACGACAAGATCTCAAAAATGCTATCTTGTCTGTCCCCAAAGTTGTGGATGAAATTCCTGGGCGTACTGCGTTGATTGTGCATGACATCATTACTGACCCTGGAGTAATTGTCAGAGAGAAACCCTATAGGCTCCCGGAGGCAAAGAAAGTGGAAGCAGAGTTGAAAATTAGGCGAATGCTAGAATTAGGGGTTATTGAAGAAAGCTATAGCCGTTGGTCTAGTCCAATTGTCTTAATTCCTAAGCCTGACGGGTCATGGAGGTTTTGCAACGACTTTCGGCGACTTAATCAGGTCTCTAAGTTTGACGCGTATCCCATGCCGCGAGTGGATGATTTACTCGATCGACTGGGGAACGCACACTTCCTAACTACTCTTGATATGACGAAAGGGTATTGGCAAATTCCCTTAACGGCCTCCGCTAAAGAAAAAACTGCATTTAGTACACCGAGTGGACATTGGCAGTACAGGGTTCTTCCTTTTGGTTTGCACGGGGCGCCAGCTACCTTCGAACGTCTGGTAGGCACACTGCTACGGCCCCACAATTCATTTAGTGCCGCCTACCTGGATGATGTAATCATTTATTCCGGCACATGGAAGGATCATGTACTGCAGGTTAAAACGGTTCTCTCCACACTAGCGTTAGCTGGGCTTCGTATTAATCCAAAGAAATGTTTTTTTGGATTTTCTGAAGCCAAATATTTAGGCTACCTGGTGGGTGGGGGTACTGTTAAACCACAATGTAATAAAATAGATGCCATCATTAATTGGCCCCGTCCGATAACTAAGAGGCAAGTGTAAGCTTTTTTGGGGTTGGCAGACTACTATCGCCGTTTTGTACCTCATTTCTCCGAAATTGCTGCGCCCTTATCTAGTCTCACAAAGAAAAGAGCACCTTTAAAAGTGATATGGGATAGCTCGGCTGATAAAGCATTCAGTGACTTAAAATTGGCCCTTACGTCAGCATCTGTTTTGAGATGTCCTAACTTTTCTCTTCCTTTCATCCTCCAGACCGATGCATCGGCCACAGGATTGGTGCTGAACACCCCATTATGTACCTTAGCCGGAAACTGCTGGACCGGGAGACCAAGTATGCTGCAGTGGAGAGGGAAGCCTTGGCGATTAAGTGGGATATAACATCTTTAAGGTACTATCTATTGGGACGTGAGTTTACTCTCGTGACGGATCATGCCGCTTTACAGTGGATGTCCCTTCATAAGGAGTCGAACCCACGTGTCACTAGGTGGTTTTTGGATTTGCAACCTTACCGTTTTAGTGTCATTTATCGTAAAGGTTCCTTGCAGGCCAATGCGGATGCTCTCTCCCGGGTCCACGACCTCTCGGTGCAGGTCGCCCGACCTGATGGGTCTGGGCTAAGGGGGGGGGTCATGTCACACACGTGCGATTAGGAGGCAGTCAAACAGCCTAAAGGTGAGTGAAATATCGCGAGATATGGGTGTCACATGGTGCTTACCTAAATCTCTTCTCTTTACAGAAAACCAATGGAAAAATAATTGCCTCGATTCCGGGTTCAAGATGGCCGCTGATTACGTCACTTCCGGCCATCTCCACTAACCTCTCTTCCGACTCTGCAATATCACATCACTTCCGACTCCTCCTGATGATGTTATTTCCGGTTCCTGTTTTGATGCCAACCATTTCCTTTTCCCATACTCCTTTCTGTATTTAAACAACCATGTTTCAATAGTAAAACTGTCATTTGTTCTGAATTTAAAAAGACTGTCTTAGGGCAATATACGGGGACGGTCCCCAAACCTTTTTTTTGTGTCTTTTGGACTTATTTTTGAAAAAACTTTACAACGTATAGTATGTAATCCGATTCCAAAGGAGATCCTCCTATTCAATTTTAGAGCACTTTTTCACATTAATGTTGCTCTTCAAGTATATCTACATCCTGTACATGGATACTGGCCAATGGAGTGCAATGTTTAAATTTGCTATATCTTGAGAAAAGTACATTTTTGAGCATGCCTGTTTTTAAGTATGACGAAGCTGATTCCTGTACTATTCCCCTACATAGGGTGCATATAAAAGTGTTCCCTCCTGTGGAAGTTTTTGTATTTTATTGTTACGCAACACTGAATCACAGTATATGTTTTGGCTTTTTGACACTGATCAACAGAAGAAGACTTTATTATGTAAATGTAAAAACAGATGAAAAGTGGCCTAAGGTAGTTACAAATATTAAAACACAAAATAATTGATTGCAAAAGTATTTAGTAGATTCACTGTTGGCAGCCATAACAGCCTTGAGTTTGTGTGGGCAGGTTTCTACCAGCTTTGCACATCTGGCCACTGTAGTTTTCCCTATTCTTCTGTTCAGAACTGCTCAAGCTAGAGCAGTTGGGGCTTAGTTTGGCTCAGCATGATTTTCCAAAAGCTAGTCAAAAGCCATAAAAAACAGAGCTTCAAATTTCCATTTAAATATTTATGAGGGTCAGTATTATAAGTAGAAAATATTTTGTTGTAATTTAGACTGGTGTTCACAACCTGGTACTGCATTTGTACATACATACCACCACTTCAGAAAACTGAAAACAGTTGCACCTGCAGTTCACCAGTTACAGATCATAAACAGTGCTTTGAAGCTTTTAATGTAAATTACCATTGCCCTAGGCCCAGCGGCACACTATACATCTTTGAGTCAGAGTGCATGTCAAACTTAGTGATTGCAGTTGCTGGATCTTTTCATCTTAAGGGTGCCAGATTACACAACTAGAAATTTTTTGGGGATATCAGATTACATGCCTGCCTCATGATTCTACAGTACAGTTGTACATTTTTAATGTGCTGCCTGACAGATTACACACTATTTTGCACACTTAAACAATGTAAAAGAAAACTGTTTTGTGTCATTGATATGTCTCCTCTTTTCAGTTAATATTTACAAGCTCAATCTGTCTCTGTGATGTCTCCTACATGGTTTTAATCTTTTACAACATACTTTGCAACCTTCTATTTTGTGCTTACCCTATATGTTGTAGCAAAAAACCTGGTTAGAGCCACTTCTGCAAACAATTCTCTGTATTACAGAGCAGTAGTCAACCTTGATCTGGATTACCATTTGCAGGCACCTGCTGTATACTGCACAATTTTGCAAGATGCTCTAAAAGAACAGGTGCCATCAAAAATAACAAAATATAGGAGTAGTATTATATACAGGGTACAACAGTGGGTTTTCATTTGGTAATAGGTATGCCTATGTATATGCTACATGGCTGTCTATTACAACTTTAGTGAAAAGGACAAATTTTTCTAGACCGTTAAATAGGCCTGTGGGAACATCTGGGGTGGCTTACTGAATAGATTTCCAAAGAGCAATTCTCACAGTGGATGTAACTGAAGAATTTACTGAAAATACATATATGACATAGACATTTGCCTGGACAAGGCATGAACGCATCAGTGAAAAAATCCTTGAAAGGATGGTAAAGGTGCCAGGCAGAGGATTTATTGCAAAACTTTAGCAACCAGTAAATTATTTGCCTTTTGTGAATGTATGCAGAATCAAACTGTGCAAAACAACAGGTAAACAACACAAGAAGTGCCATGGAAAGCAACTCCTCTGTGTCGGCTAAGTTGGAATTTGGTTTTCTTCCATTAAGAGTAACCAGTCATGGAATGAGATATTGTAATGTGCAGGATCCAATCAAAGAAGGGCCACGTAATATGTGCAAACCAATCAGTGAGCGATTAGAGTCTGTGTTTTCAACACTCTGCGTTTTCACCTATCAACACCACAATGGCGTGCTGACATTTTTGAAGTATATGGCTCTGGAAAGTGTCTTCATAAATCTCCATTTTTGGGGGTTAAAAACACCAGGAAGCATGGATGAAAATGGAGATGAATGTATTGTATGGTCTGAGTTAGGATACCAAGAAAGAGAGATACAGAAGTGGGAGACCACTTTACTCAACTGATGAAGACGAAACCCTTTGTAGGAAGGCCCAGGGTTTTATGTTTACTCTTTTTTTGTTATGTTTTGTAACTTTTGTCCCTAGTAATCTCTGCATTTATTGTTAATTATTTTTTAGTCACAATAAAACTCCATAATGCATTGGAGCAACCAAAAATGAAAAAAAATTATTTTATAGCATAAATGGAAACATAACAACTACTGTAAAAATGTAAAAATCCTTAAACAATTTTGGCAGATTACTTAAAAAAGAAATTATAATAGTATCAAAAAATGCCTCAGAAATGGGTGGTTTGATAGACATTTTTACAAGTATCTTGTTTTTTCCCTCATTATCCAGACCCCAAAGTCTCAAAGATCAATATAGCCAATTTCATTGGTTACAATTTTGCTAGGGATCTCTGTCCTGACTCAAAGATCGGTCATAGTGTTTGTTATTAAATTTTGAGATTTCCTTCCTACTTGATCTTTTAACTTTATTGGACACTTACCAAACTTATTTTACCCCTTTAAAAATAAGCTGTTCTTTTAGGGAAATATTGTAAAAAATATTTCTCTGCTTTCGATATAAAAATCCCTGAAAAGGCGACCCTGTTCCACTTGTAAATCAGCCTTCATGATCTGACTCGCCTGAAGCTGTCTACAGCTTGAATTAACAACACCTCAAGTAATACAAGGAGCATTGGCTAATTAGCTGTGGAGGTCATACAAGGCAGAATATTACTTTTTTGGGATGAATATCCTAATGAGGTCGGGAAGAGCATTTCAGCAATATCTTTCTAATTTTTGGTTCAGTTATTCAATTAGTCTTTTTTTTTAGTTTTAGTTCTCTTTTGGCCTTTCCTTCTCATTTTTTTCCCTTTTATTTTACAGGAATCAGTTTTGAGTAAAGAACAGAATATGCAAATTGAGGTGTTACTTTAAGTTTGTGAATTCTCTAGTAATGGATTGAATTGACATTTTGGGTTTGTTAAATCCATAGGTATTTCTTCAGTAATATTCAGTGGGATCACACTACCATATTTAAAGAGCGACAAATTAACTTACTGTTGTGTTTATCTGTTTTGTTCAATTTGTTCTTTATACTGTAAGTCCACTTCTTAGTACCTCACAAGGTAATCTGAGTTAATACATGAAATGCAATGTTTTCTAAATTGTTGTTCTGGGAGTGTTGTCATTATCCAGAACAACATAATGAGGAGCTGGCTTTAGTATGTCTGTGCGGAGAGCATTTAAGGTGCTGCTGTTGCTCATGTGAATGATAACCATGTTAATGACTCGTAATCTCAATATATAAATTTGACTTGTCTGAGTAAGTTGCCCATGAAAAGCAGTTTGCCTAGGAATGTTGGAAATGTCCGCCTGCAAAACACAGATTCCCCTGAACTGCTGGTATTTAAGATGGAAAGGGTAATTTGATGGGATGAGAAGAATCTGATATAAATATTTGTCACCTCCTTTTAAGATCTTGGTTACTCTGTTCAGACCATCATTCACATTCATGGAATTAGCTGACATTGCAGCTATTGGTAAAGTATTCCAGATTTTGGTGCATAAGAGCAAAAGGCCTTACCATTTCTTTTATATTTAGCTAATGGGTTAAAAAGCAGAATGCTGTTAGAAAATCTAAGGTTACTTCTTAGAACATAGTGGGACAGAGATTCCAAAATATAGGAAGGAGACAGAGTTTTTAAAGATTTATATATATTTTTATTAGTAATATTTTAAAGTCAATTCTAAAGGACATGGGTAACCAATGTAATGGATGGTGAAACTGGTGAGATGTGCACAAATGTTCTTTTTACAGTTAAGATTCTTGCTGCTGCATTCTGAACTAATTGCAACCAATTGTGGTCTTTCTTAGGTAATTTGGTTAGGAGTGCATTACAGTAATCTAAAAACAAAAGCATGACTTAACTTCTCAGAATCATATAAGAGGTCTACTTTCTATATGGCCTCTGTCTGCATTAACCTGCAAGTCTTTTATTATCGTTGTAAAGTTTATTTTACAGCTTATCATTGTGATTTAAATCTAGCAATCCATCAATGTCTTTGTTTGTTTGCCTGCTGCTGCGTAGTTTTGTTCTGTTTAATGAGTGTCACCCCTTGCTTTGTGTTACTAATTGATTCGTGGCTCTCAACTGAGCTTACTGCTGCTCCCTAGTTAAGGAGACTTGGGGTGCTGTTGCACAAGCATAAGCACAAGCGTCATCCCTCCTTGTGTGCAAATCCATTTGTGTAAAGACAGCAGTCTACCTGTGCGAGTCCACTGAGCAAGGACACTGGACAAGGCAATGGGCACTCCTACTTGACCAAGGTACTGTTCTTTTGTTTTCATGTCAATGTTGTTTTCAACTTGTGCCAACAATACATTCCCATTATTAACAAAAGACATTTCTCTTGACCCTTTAGCAGGAGAAGGAAAAAAACACACAACCTTTGTCTGCCCTGTCTAGCCACCACCTCTGATACTCTCTTCTCCTTTGGCTTGTGGAACTGCCAGTCTGCAGTCAACAAAGCAGATTTTATTCCAGCGTTGCCACTCAAAGGGATTTCCAAATGGTGGCTCTCATAGAGACATGGATTTGACCAGAAAACACAGTAACACCAACAGCACTTTCTTCTGCTTTCAAATTCTCCCACTCCTGCCGCTCCACTGGTAGGGGTAGGGGGGACAGGTATTCTTACACCTAAGAGCTGTAAGTTCACCCCTCTGGGTAATGTATGCAATTTCAGTTCTTCGAATACCATGCTATTACTGTCTCCTTTCCAATTAACATGACCATTGTTATTTTTTATCATCCTCCAGATTTGCTCCGGATCTTCCTTGATGAGCTGGATGGACTGCTTTCTTTTTTCCCAGATGACGGCAGCCCACTTGTAATCCTTGGGGACCTGAACATCCACCTGGACAGCACTCATGCTTCTGACTTTCTTTCTCTTCTTTCCTCCTTCAACATCATACAGCTCCACATGCCGCTGACACACAAGGCTGCCAATCTGCGTGACCTCGTCCTTTCATGCAACTGAACTCCCATAAATGCACTGTCACTCCTCCATACACATTTGACCACTTTTTCATTCAGTTCTCTCTGCTGCTTCCCACTTCTATCTCAACTCCTCTTCCCACTATATCCTTCCACCTTCTACTCTGCACCCTCTCTCCCACCCATTTTTCTTCCATAGTCTCCTCTGCTCTCCCTCCTTCTGTCCATTTCTCCTCTATCAACACCAACACTGCCACAGACATCTTATACTCAACTCTGTCTTCCTGTCTTGACAATGTTTGTCCTCTATATTCCAAGCCTGGGCGGCACGGTGGCACAGTGGTAGCGCTGCTGCCTCGCAGTTAGGAGACCCGGGTTCACTTCCTGGGTCCACCCTGCGTGGAGTTTGCATGTTGTCTGCGTGGGTTTCCTCCGGGCACTCCGGTTTCCTCCCACAGTCCAAAGACATGCAGGTTAGGTGGATTGGCGATTCTAAATTGGCCCTAGTGTGTGCTTGGTGTGTGGGTGTGTTTGTGTGTGTCCTGCGGTGGGTTGGAACCCTGCCCAGGATTGGTTCCTGCCTTGTGCCCAGTGTTGGCTGGGATTGGCTCCAGAAAACCCCCGTGACCCTGTGTTCGGATTCAGCGGGTTGGAAAATGGATGGATGGATTCCAAGCCTGAATGTAAAAGACCCACCTGTCCCTGGCATAGAAAAGAATTCTGCATTCAATGAACCGACCTCAGGACAACCGAAAGGAAATGGAGGAAGTCAAAGGCTCAGAGAGTGCTGGCTTCCCTTCTTGCAACATTTTCTTCTGCCATCATCAATGCTAAGGTAAAGTTCAATCAGACTAGAATTAACAGCAACACCAAAACACTCTCTGTTCTCCTTATTCACTTCCCTTCTTAACCCTCCTCCACCTCCTCCCTCAACCTCCTTGTCTGCTGATGACTTTACCACCTTTTTTCATAATAGGCTGGCTGCCATCAGCAGTAAATTCAAATCCTTCCTGACACCCATTATGTCTCCTTCCAAACATCACCCAACATACTCCACGTTCAACACACTCGTAATCACCCTACTACCTGTCCACTTGACCCTATCAATTCACATCTCCTTCAGGCCATCTTCCCCTCACTCATTCCTAATATTACTCATATCATTAACACTTCAATCAGCTTAGGCACATTTCCTACCATCTTCAAACATGCTCTGATAAAAAGTTAACAATTACAGGCCTGTCTTTCTATTTTTCTTTCTTTCCCAAACACTTGAATGCAATGTTTCTAACCAGGTGTCTTCCTTCCTTTACAGAATGGATTGCTCAATACCAACCAGTCCAGCTTCAAGTTTAATCACTCGACTGAGATGACTCTACTAATGGTGGTTGACCAGCTACATCTTTCTTGCTGGAGCTACCAATGTGTCATTGGTTCTGATCCTGTTAGATCTCTCTTCTGTCATTCGCATCACTGGAAATGCTCTCAGATTGTTTGAGTCCTACATCTTGGGCAGATCCTACAGAGTGTCCTGGTGAGGAGAATTGTCAAAGGCACATCAAATATTCACAGATGTACCCCAGGTATCAGTGTTGGGTCCTCTACTTTTTTCTCTGTACACCACCTTGCCGGGCTTCATCATCCAATCCCATGGGTTCTCTTATCAGTACTATGCTGATGATGCACAGCTGTTCTTGTTGTTCCCTTCAGAGGAGGACAATACAGTATCAGCTATCTTACTGATATCTCAACCTGCATTAAGGACCACCATCTACAGTCTCAACCTGGCAAAAACCAAGTTTTTTGTGATCCTGGCAAGCCAGTTCAACTCCCCATCTCTGTACAGCTTGGCTCACTGTCACTAACACCTGTCAAGTCAATACACAACCTTGGGGTGGTGATTGATGAGCTGCTATCTTTTTCTGGCCACATTTCTACTTTTTCTCATTCATGCAGGTTTGCGCTGCATAATATTTGCAAGATCAGACCTTATCAGTCAGAGTATAAAGCACAACTTCTGGTCCAGACTCTGGTCTTGTTGCATCTGGATAACTGCAACTCACTTCTTGCAGGAGTACCCGCATGTGCTATCAAGCCACTGCAGATGATCCAGAATGCAGCGGCCTGTCTTGTATTTAACCAGCCAAGACGGGCACATGTCACTCCTCTCTTCAGGTTGCTACATTAGCTCCCTGTAGCAGGAAGCATTAAGTTCAGATCCCTGATGCTTGCCTACAGAGTAGTCAATAGGTTAGCACCTGAGTATATGGAGACACTGGTGAAGTGCTATGCTCCTTCTCGCCCACTCAGGTTTGCCAGTGAACAGTGTCTGGTGGTGCCACCACTGTGTGGTATCAAGTTTTGTTGTCCCCAGTTGGTGGAATGGGCTGTCCACCTCCATCTGTACTGTTGAATCCCTCAATGTATTTAAGAAACAATTAAAGACCCATCTGTTCTGTGAATTTCTTAATTGATTGAAGGGAAAAAAAAAACTATGCTCTGTGATCTTCTATATCGTTAGTTAATTTGTTGTTTATGTTTAATTGCATAATTGATTATAATCTATGATTGTACATTAAAGTATTACATCTTTTCACTTGTGGCAATCAACTTTTGTTATCTGTCCTATTACATTTGCTGAACAAACAGGCCCTGGCCTAATGTTACTCAATTATGTTTACTTCTGTTGTAAGTCACTTTGGATAAAGGCATCTGCCAAGCAAGTAAATGTAAATGTAAATGTACTACTTCAATCAGTGGAGCTTCTATACTTTGATTTGTTCTAAAACCTAAATGAAACCTAGAAAGATTGTTCAAGTAATCATTTTTCTGCTGAAAAAGACTTTGTATCCCTCCAACACTAGAACTGAAAAAGTAGATTGAGAAAATGGATGAACATTTGCAACATTTTAATGAAAAAATGTGTATGTATCTATGCCTTGCTTAAAAAGTTAAGATTCTGACATTAGAACCTTGATATATGCAAATAGGTCTGATACAGTTAGAGAATGGTGACATGAGAACAATGACACTATAAACACATGAAGTGCTAACTACTTAGCTTATTAATGTTAAAAAGGCAAATTTAAAAAACAGCAAATAGTATAAAAACATTTTTGAGCATAACATTAAAACTTGTTACCAGTTTGTTGTATCGTCCATATCAATGTATTTCACATAATGCCCCTCTAAAATCCTGTTTTTAAATATATTACTTGTTGATCAAATTGAAGTGAGTAATAATTCTAAAGGATAAACATTGATTCAAAGCTGGTGAACCTAACAAAAGGAATGCATTTAATCATGACATATAATGTGTAAAAAGCCATTGCTGTGACTGTTGGCCTTTTTCTCCTACAAACTTGATTGCATGGCGCAGATTCCAACCCGTTCTTAAAAATAAGGTTATGAAAATCATTAATGTTGTTAGAAAGGTTGCATTTTAATAACTGATCGTAAATATAACTGTAGAGCTGCAAATGTGACTTTAAGGTGCTAGGACAAACGAATATCCTTAGCTCTAGCATAGTTTGCAATTAGAGGAAGATACTGTATATATATATATATATATATATATATATATATATATATATATATATATATATATATATATATATATATATAACTATTTTCAAACCATTCTATGATCTGCTCTTCACAAACTGAGGGCACCGTGGCGGATGTTAGCAGATTGCTGGCCAACCACAAAGCGTTACCTGGTAGGTAACCACCCACACTATCAGATTGTGACACAGACTTCGAATGCCGTGAAATATATATATATATATATATATATATATATATATATATGTATGTATTTTTTTCACGTCTCGTCACTGATTACATTCTGATATATCACACTGCAGTGTTCTTAGTTAAAGCAAAGGAATTGTTGGGTGGATTTTAAGTGATCACACTGTTTCAGCAGAGTGATCAACACAGCGGTATTGATTTCAAGTCCAGGGGGACCAAACAGAGGCACAGTTCCAGAACTTTTTTTTTATTCTGTGCAATGTTGCACAACAGAATCCTTCTAACAAACTGAATGCTGTACTTAATGAAAGATGGGGTTAAGAACTGTGTAGAGTGTATTGGGCTCTCTCAGGCTCCTAAACATGTTTCCAAAATAGCTAGACATGCTCACTTATCTGCCTCTTTATTTATAATGATTTTAATTTGGCCAATTATAAATTAATGCTGAGCAGTCAACAAATGCAAGCTTCACCAGTCATTGTGGTGTCAGGAAACTAAATCTTCATGTAGTACATGAAAAACACAAAAATAATCCAGCATATCCTTAAAAGAAAGACAAACAAAATACAATTTCAGTTGCCTTTCTTTCGAAATTATCAAATGCTGACAACTACAGGCAGTTATTTATTTGGGAGTATATAATAGAAGAGTGTGCTGTTTCTTTTTTATCATCCCTTCTGGTCAACAGCCCATTATAACATACCACCACTTGCACTGACATCTCTGCACATGCTTAGTCTCTGCACGTATACCCAGAAGGACCAGTGGTGGAAAAGTGAAAGCATAAATTCAAAGACAAGCATCAAAATTAAAACAATTGTGTATTACAATGCCACCCAAATCAAAACTCCTGGTGTCATGCACTTCATATTAAATACAGTCCACTGCAATGACAAACAATGATTATATACAACTTCTTCTTCTTTGAGCTGCTCCCATTAGTGGTTGCCACAGCGGATCATCCAAAATTGTTGTCCGCATATTGATTTGGCAACATTTTTACACCGGATGCCCTTTCTGACGTAACCCTCCCCACAACAATAAACAAAAATAAGTGAGAGACCGGTCTGTAATTACCAGAGATGGATCAAGTGTGGGAGATATTAGAGCCTGCTTAAATGTTGTGGAAAGGGTGCCTGTGCATAGTGAGGGCAGAAATGAGTGAGGGACAGATAGCCTGGAGGAGATGGGATCCAAAGGACAAGTAGAAGTATTATTAATAATAATACCAGGTAGTCAAAGATGATGTTGTTGTTGTTGTTCATGCTCGATTGGTATCCACCTGTAATATGTGTCTGTCATATTGATATGAGTCTTTCATAAACCTCTGGAGTTATTTTTTATATTTAATTATTTTTTCTTATTTTCAAAATTAGTAATGTTATTTCTTGTATCTTATCGCAAATGCCATTTTGGTTAAATATTATTTGACATAGGCACTGCTATTTTGTGCAGGTTTCTTCATGTTAAAGCCATTTTGTTTCTTGTTGACATACTCATTCTACTATGTGATTCATGTGACACGTAATGTCATAGTACTGACACTGTTATGGTGGTGGCACACAGCACATGGAGTTGAAATAAAAATCAATGGTGATAGTATAGTTAGGGAATGTAATATATGTAGTTATGTTTAGGATTTTTCACCTTGACCTTTTTTGAATATAAGGTCTGCTTCATGTTTTGATTTTGTCAATTTGCAATGTTGGGTGGCATGATGGTGCAGTGGGTAGTGCTGCTGCCTCACAGTTAGGAGTCCCGAGTTTGCTTCCAGGGTCCTCCCTGCGTGGAGTTTGCATGTTCTCCCCGGGTTTCCTCCCACAGTCCCAAGACATGCAGGTTAGGTGCATTGGCGATTCTAAATTGTCCCTAGTGTGTGCTTGGTGTGTGGGTGTGTGTGTGTGTGTGTGTGCCCTGTGCCCTATCCTAACTACAGGGTCACAGAGGTCTGCTGGAGCCAATCCCTCCCAACACGGGGCGCTAGGCAAGAAACAAACCTTGGCCAGGGCATCAGCCCACTGCAGTTTATTGTCATATACACAGTAAAAACACATATTAAAACTATGAAATGAAATTTTTACTTTGCTTGCTTACCTTCATATACAAAGACAGAATAGACAAAAGAAGTATAAAAATAAATAGCAATTACAATTCTAAGACTACAAAATAAGGTGCACAGTGCCTGATGACATACCACAGCAGTCAGTACATTTATGAGGCTATGAGTTGTGGTTTGGATTGACTTTTAATTTTTAGCATCGTTGAGGAGTCTGATTGCTTGTGGAAAAAAACTATGCATCAGTCTTGTGGTGCGTAATTTCACACTCCTGTAGCGCCTCCCTGAGGAAAGCAGCGTGAAAAGTGTGTGTTGAGGATGCATATTGTGTTTAATTATGTTGCGCGCCCTCCTGATGACCCTACAAGTGTAGATGTCCTGTAGGGAGGGGAAGGTTGCTCCAGAGGTGTGCCGTGCAGTTTTAATTACAAGCTGAAGTGCCTTCTTTTCCTGCAAGGAGCAGTTACAGTGCCATACAATAATAGAGCAGATTATAACACTCTCTATTGTACCACTGTAGAAATTGGTGAGAATTTTGGTTTGCATGTCAAATTTCTTCAACCTCCTCAGAAAGAACAGTCTTTTGTGTGCTCGGTTAATGAGTTGTTGTGTATTGTAAGACCCAGTCAGATCCTCGCTGATGTGGGTTCCAATGAATTTGAAGATTTTTACTCTCTCCACCTCAGCCTCACCGACGTAAATGGGAGTGTGCTGCATCTTCCTCTTCCTTGGGTCAATAATCATATCATTGGTTTTATCTGTATTCAGGGAGAGGTTGTTTTCCTGACACCAGGCCACGAGTCCTGCCACCTCTGTCCTATATTCAGTCTCCACCCCCCCACATTAATCAACCCTATGACTGTTGGGTCACCAGCAAATTTAATGATGCTGGTGTTGTTCTGAGAGGCCACACAGTCATAGGTAAACAGGGTGTAGAGCAGCAGACTCAGCACACAGCCTTGGGGGCAGACGGTGCTGATTGTTCTTGTGCCTGATGTTTGGTTTCCCACTCTGACTGACTGGGGTCTGTCTGTAAGGAAATTCAGCACCCAGATATACAGGGATGATGTTAGTCCGAGGGAGACAAGTTTATTGCACAGTTTCCATGGGACAACTGTATTGAACACTGAGCTATAGTCAATAAACAGCATTCTTACATATGGGTCCCTTTCCTCCAGGTGTGTGAGGATTGTGTGGTTGGCAGCATTGACTGCATCATCAGGGGACCGATTTTGGCGATAAGCATACAGTAGGGGGTTGAGGGTTGCTGGAATTTACTTCTGAATGTGTGCCATGAATAGTCTCTCAAAGCATTTCATCACAATAGGGGTGAGTACAATGGAACGATAGTCATTAAGACAGCTCACCTGGGATTTCTTTGGAAGGGGCACGATGATAGTGGTCTTGAAGCAGGAGGGCACGGATGCCTGTGCCAGTGACAAATTGAATATCTCTATGTCCAGTTACTATTTATTGTTACTTATCTCTTATTGCTGGAATTAAATAAATTATTGATACTTTTCAATGCTTATATGAATTGTGAAGAAATTAAGGGTTGGGGAGTCTTCCCCATATACTGTCATAGCTCAGTAAACAAATCAGTATGTACTGATACAGTATCACAGTCAAGTTCATGTAAACAGTTGACAACCAAGCAAGGATAAACGGAGTTTATTTATGTAATATGGACTGGAAGTAGGTGGAAGGAAGGGGATGACGTGAGTAGAAGGCGATGGAGGTGATGTCATTGGAGGGCAACTGGAAGTCATCAGGGATGGATGGATGAAAACACAAAAGTTCTTCATGTGTTGGGATGGTGTTTTTGTGCATAGAATTCAAGGTGTGTAGTGTTTTTGTTCTTCCTTTTTCCTAGTGAGGAAAAGAGAAAAGCATTAATACTCTGTATTAAAACCCGCTCCGGTGTGTTTTCGCGCTACATCGGGCCCTTTGGCTGTCCCCTAATCACACGTGTGTGACAGAATCTAAAACCCAACATAGACCACAGTATCTGTGCAGAGTATCAATTCAAGACTGCAGGTAAAAAATACAAATTTATTAAATAAAAAAATAAATAAAAACCTGAACAAGAAAAATAAAAAATGATGTAAGATACACCACTTAGCCTCAACTTTTTGCAAGTATATTCAAAATGCAGATTCTTCTGAAAATTAATACTAAAAATTTGGTGATACTAGTCTATTTTTCACTGTCATAGATTTTAATGGAAGTAAGCATCATGTGGACAGCAAACATCTACTCCGTTACTGGCAAGGGCCATTTTTCCAGTAGCACACTTAACATTGGCTACGACAAAGTAAGAATTACCTACCAGAATGAGGCAAAGACTCCACAAAATTTTCATAAAACAGGTAATCTGCCAAACATATATACAGTAGCTTATAAAAAGAAATTAATGTATATGTATATTAGACAATTACATTGTATTGAACTGCAGTGCTAATACACAATGACATCAGAGGGCACAGCCATGCAATACAACAATTAGAAATCCAAAGTGGCACTTATCTGGATTAAAATAGCCAGGTAAGTAAAGTTTAACATTTGACATTTTTCTCTTCTGTTCTTAGTCGCTCTCTCTGTGAAAATATACACTTTGATTAAAATGTGAAAATATTATGTTGATTAGAAAATGAATACTTTCTCAGCCATTCTGCCAATTTCTTCCATTTTTGTGCATTGATTCATATAAATTTGTTTTTCATAATTAGCATGTTTGAGATTGAAACAACAGTTATGCCACTGTACCATATCCTTAGCCATTTCATGAATGTATTATTTTTACCTTTTCAACAAGTCTCAAGTCATCATGCAAGGGCACCCTTTGCATTTTGCTTTTTTTTTGCTTTGTTTTAGTTTTATTCCAAATCTGTTAAACTCAGCTAGCCATGATTATATTACATGAAACTTGATATGTTTACCCCAGATTTAAAGCAAAATGTATGCTCTTACAGGGTTGATGTTTTCGATAAACTTTGAATGGTATTTGTCAATTATTTTTATTTTTGCTTTTATTTGAATCTGTTCATATAGTGACAGTATATGATATATGCACCTTAAGCACTCAGGTGTATAATGTTAAAACTACTGTAGAGGGTATCCACATTTTAAAAATAAGTAAAGAGCCTACAATAATGAAAACTAAAACATGTGACACAGACTAACCACAGTGTAAGCAAATTTGGGTTTTGAGGTTTGGGTTTAGAAATGGAACAGAGAACGAAGAGATGTATGGAATCTTTCATATGTTTTTCCACTATCAAGCCATCATATAGACTTGCACTGATTGGAAGGAGTAGTTAATGGACCATAAACAAGTGAAGTCTTATTAACCATGAGTAGAATGTAACATATATTTTATTCTTATTAATCTATACTAATAAAAGGCAAAACCCTCACTGACTCACTCATCACTAATTCTCCAACTTCCCGTGTAGGTAGAAGGCTGAAATTGGGCAGGCTCATTCCTTACAGCTTACTTACAAAAGTAAAGCAGGTTTCATTTCGAAATTCTACGCGTAACGGTCATAACGGTCGACAACATCCGCCATGTTAAACTTTCTTATTTATGGCCCCATCTTCACGAAATTTGGTAGGCTGCTTCCCTGCGCTAACTGAAACCGATGTACGTACTTATTTCGGTGGTATGACACCACTGTCGACCCCCATATTGAACTTTCCAATGGTCTTTGTTACTTATGGGCCCATTTTCAAGAAATTTGGTACGCGGGTTCCCAATGCTAACTGAATCCTACTTACGTACATATATACGTCCATAGCCTGCAGCTCAGTCGCCGTGTGAGGTGGCGTTGGGTCCCCCATCCCCACGCCTCCCACGTAGTTGGCTGCCTGCCTATGTAGGGCCTTCCATCGCTCTGGTCTCTTCATTCCCTTCCTTTCTTCGCCATGGTATTCACGTCTCCCTGCTGATAACTGCAGCCTTTTTATTTAATCCACGGCTTCTCTAATGTTTTATTGTTCGTTTATTACGATTATAGTTATTGTGTAGGTATTTTAGACTTAGTTTATATTGTTCAGGTACCCATTTCCTTTATCGTTCCAACCGTACCCCCCATTAACATGTCTATCGAGGTGATCACCTTCGATCAAAGAACTGTCACTTACCGAGTGGTTTCCATGCCCGGAGATGGTGACTGCCTTTTCCATTCTCTGTGTTACATATTGCACGGCCATATCAGGCTCACTCTTGATATCCGGAAGAACATTGTGTCATATGTATTGAATGACTGGGACGGGTTCAAGGTGTGGACTGATGACGGTACAGGAGATAATTATACTACACAGGAGCACTATAAGAGTGAAATGCTTAAGCCCTTCACCTATGGTTCTGCATGTGAGTTGATAGCTGCCGCTGAATTGTTCGGTTGTCGCTTTCAAGTGTACCGAAATGGCCAAATATTTTACACCTTTGGACAACCGCCAATGCTTCTTAAGCATCTTAGATTCACAGGTGACGATTTGAGTAGTGGACACTTTGATGTTTATGAATGTTTAAACTCTCAAAAGCTGGATGCGAAGTTATCGATGAAATCCATTTCAATTCAAATGCCTCCAATTTCCATTAAGGCTCTGCTTCGCAATGAAAATTAATAAGTCTCAGGGACAGACCCTACAAAAGCTTGGCATTGATTTGAGGCAAGATTGCTTTTCACATGGCCAATTATATGTTGCATGCTCAAGAGTAACCTCAGCGCACAGTTTAGTCATATTACAACTGGAGGGCCAAACTGACAACGTGGTATACAAAATAAGATTCTTAACAACTAATTATTGGTATATTTTCCCTCAGTTTTAAAGTTTTACTTTTCTTCTTAATAAAAATTTTGAAGCAGTACTTCGCCGCTGCGAAGCGCGGGTATTTTGCTAGTTATAAATAAAACACTGTTTGCCAATGATGCATTTTAGGGCCAAATCTATTTTTGTATTTAATAATTGTGCACTGATGCACAGGACAGCTGCATGGTTAGTGTCACTGCTTTACATCTCCTAAGTATGTGGTTTCAAATAATGACCAAGACCCTGTGTGGGTTTTGCATGTTATTCCTGTGTCTGCATGTGTTTTCCCCAGGTCTTAAGTGTCACACATGCACATCAGAGGTATCTTCTGGGCCTGTCAAAGATAAGCATTACCACTCCGGCACACCAGGGGGTGCAGTCGCTAATCACCTTGTCTCATTTTCCACCCATAGCTCTGAGAAAACGCCCAATCTGACAACTATCATTTCAACAGGTGACTCATCACAAATATTATCACAGATTTTATGAATCCCATACCAAATGGCATATATACTGTATATGCAGTGCAAACGTTAAACCTGAGTTTACTTAGGTTTCAACCTGTCATAGGCAGATAGCACAGCTAGTCACTCATTTTATAAATAAAGTGATTATTTTCTTATAATGAACTGTTCGCCTGAATATACCTACATCACAGTGGATGCTGTAACTAAAATATCTTCCTGAATACTACTGAATTAAGTGCAATATTTAATGGAAATACCTGTGTCTTATTATAGTATGATGCTGTATAAAAGACCAGATATCTAAGAATCTAAGCATTCAGAAAAGCAAATAATCTCAGAGAGCATAAAACTACTTTGTGAATGCATTGATGACTCTAGGGGGCAAAGAAAAATCCATAAAGCCAGCTCTTGGAGCAGCAGAAAGGATTTTTAAATACTCTGTTGGGTATAGGGCCTGTGTTCACTTTCAGTGCAGAGCCATTGATCTGGATGAAAATATGAATATTTTCCACTTGCATGGAGAAATGTTATGTTTTCAGTTTAGTTCATTAAAGATTATTACTTTTATGGGGGCTTTGTGTTGCTTTGCACAGTATGTGTGTTTATTATATTTGCAGATTCAGGCAGCTGGAAGCAATGAAGTGATACAGTATGAGAAATTACCATTTAGTCATTGTCTACAATTTACTGTGAATATTTAAGCAATATTTTCAGTCAAAATACAAGCATTATACACAATTACCTAACAAACAGTTTGATATTAGAAAAGTAAAGCTAAATGTCCATGTGATTTCCTGGCACAAATAGCCTTTTGAAATTCATTTCAAACAAATACAAACATAAAAACAAATTGAATTATTTGAAACAAAGAACAATAAAAGGCAGCAGTGAATGAAAGGAGCCTTATGGGGCAACAGAGGCCAAGATCTGAACAACTGAGCTAATGTGGTGTAGTTTTCAATAAATAAAATCTATGGAGAATTTTAAACTTGGTGTACTGACAGTTCTTCATTGTATCTAACATTGTAATGTTCTTGGAGAGGTGGGGAAGAGTAGATGGATGTTCTCTGGACCAAAGTGAAATCAAGATGTGAATTAGACTAAGAAATTAGTAGAGAAAGGAGACAGGATTTGTCTTGGGTGAAAATGAATAAAAACAGAGTGGTTGTGTGGGTAGGGGAACTTTTTATGGCCCAGGTGTTGACTGGAGATGTAGGTAGAAGAAAAAAGCTGCTACAGTATAGGAAAATTTAAAAGCACATGTAAAAAAATAATAAAAAAAAGACTTGAGACCTGATTATTGCCAACAGTTATAAACATTAGACCAGTGAGAGAATTTCTGTAAAATGAGATTGTGGGAATGCTGTTTTCCAGAAGGTGCAACAAACTTTTCCAGGAGTGTCAGATACAGGTTTTCTATGATAAAAAAACGTGCCTGCGACAGGATGGAGAATTCAGGTTTAGTGAAGAGAACAGATTCTATGAGCAGCCATGAAAGTGAGTGAGAAGTTGAACATAGCCATGGCCAAATATGATATAGGGTGAAATCTCAATGAGAGACTTCTAGGTCAGGAAATGGCACCATAGCATTTAGTCTGTTCCAAATGGTTAATAATCAGTCCTAGTACTGAAAATTAGAAATTAATTTCTCTAAACTGAAATATTATAAAATGCAGTTCAAGTATTTTCAGAGGTTCATGGTCTTTATCGAAAAAAACAGAGACATTCTATTTCCAGTAATGTAATACAAGGAGAATATATAGTAACTCTAGATAGATAGATAGATAGATAGATAGATAGATAGATAGATAGATAGATAGATAGATAGATAGATAGATAGATAGATAGATAGATAGATAGATAGATAGATAGATAGATAGATACTTTATTAATCCCAAGGGGAAATTCACTCTAAGAATAAAGTATTTCATTTCTTTCAATATAGTGACAGGATGGTCTGGCATTTTACAACAAAATGTTTGTAAAAATATATTGGCCTGAAGAGCAGGTTTTGAATCTCTGTACTCGCACATAGTGTGAAATAAGTGGTTTGTACATGGCAGGTGGCAAAATATATGAGTGAATAAGTGGATAACGAGTTTAAAACTAATGTTCTTTTGTCTTCACTGTAATAGTTAAGTTCTGATACGACATAGATCTTTTTCCACTTTGATATTAATGAGTCTTTTTCTGTTGATCGGTGTCAGAAAACAGCAAATTAAATCCATGGTAATTCTTCTTCTTTCGGCTGATCCCGTTAGGGGTCACCACAGCGGATTATCTTCTTCCATATCTTTCTGTCCTCTGCATCTTGTTCTGTTACACCCATCACTTGAGTGTCCTCTCTAACCACATCCATAAACCTTCTCTTATGCCTTCCTCTTTTTTCTCTTGCCTGGCAGCTCTATCCCTAGCATCCTTCTCCCAAAATACTTTCCTCTGCACATGTCCAAACCAACACAATCTCACCTCTCTGACTTTGTCTCCCAACCATCCAACCTGAGCTGACCCTCTAATGTACTCATTTCTAATCCTGTCCATCCTTGTCACACCCAATGCAAATCTTGGCATCTTTAACTCTGCCTCCTCCAGCTCTGTCTCCTGCTTTCTGGTCAGTGCCGTCTCCTATATAACATAGCTGGTCTCACTACCGTCCTGTAGACATTCCCTTTCACTGTTGCTGATATCCATCTGTCACAAATCACTCCTGGCACTCTTCTCCACCCATTTCACCCTGCCTGCACTTTCTTTCTCACCTCTCTTCCACAATCCCCATTACTCTTTACTGTTGATCCCAAGTATTTAAACTCATCCACCTTCGCCAACTCTACTCCTTGCATCCTCACCATTCCACTGATCTCTCTCTCATTTACACACATGTATTCTGTCTTGTTCCTACTTGACCTTCATTCCTCTCCTCTATAGAGCATATCACCACCTCTCCAGGGTCTCCTCAACCTGTTCCCTAGTATTGCTAAAGATCACAATGTCATCAGCAAACATCATAGTCCACGGGGACTCCTGTCTAATCTCGTCTGTCAACCTGTCCATCACCATTGCAAATAAGAAAGGGCTCATAGCCGTACCCTGATGTAATCCCACCTCCACCTTGAATGCATCTGTCACTCCTACCGCAGACCTTACCACAGTCACACTTCTCTCGTACATATCCTGTACAACTCTTACATACTTCTCTGCCACTCCCGACTTCCTCATACAATACCACAACTCCTTTCGAGTCACAAAGGTCCACAAAGACGTAATGCAACTCCTCCTGGCCTTCTCTATACTTCTCCATCAACACCCTCAGAGCAAACATCGCATCTGTGGTTCTCTTTCTTGGCATGAAATCATACTGCTGCTCACTAATCACCACCTCACTTCTTAACTTAGCTTCCACTACTCTTTCCCATAACTTCATGCTGTGGCTCACCAATTTTATCTCCCTGTAGATACTACAGTCCTACACACCCCCCTCATTCTTAAATATCAGCACCAGTACACTAATTCTCCACTCCTCAGGCATCCTCTCACTTTCCAAGATTCCATTAAACAATCTGGTTGAAAACTCCACTGCCATCTCTCCTAAACACCTCCATGCTTCCACAAGTATCTTATCTGGACCAATGCTTTTCCATTCTTCATCCTCTTCATAGCTTTCCTTACTTCCTCCTTGCTAATCTGTGGCACTTCCTGATTCACTATCTCCATATCATCCATCCTCTTCTCTCTCTCGTTGTCTTCATTGATAAGCCTCTCAAAGTACTCTTTCCATCTGTTCAACACACTCTCCTCACTTGTGAGTATGTTTCCGTCTTTATCCTTTATTATCCTAACCTGCTGCACATCTTTCCCAGCTCAATCCCTCTGTCTAGCCAATCGGTTCAGGTCCTTTTCTCCCTCCTTAGTGTCCAACTTCTCATACAACTCATCATACGCTTTTTCTTTAGCTTTCGCCACCTCTCTCTTCACCTTGCACCTTATCTCCTTGTACTCTTGTCTACTTTCTGCATCTCTCTGACTATCCCATTTCTTCTTTGCCATCCTCTTCCTCTGTATACTCTCCTGTATTTTTGCATTCCACCACCAGGTTTCCCATTCCTCCTTCCTCTTTCCAGATGTCACGCCAAGCACCCTTCTTGCTCTCACCCTTACTACATCTGCTATAGTTGCCCAGCTGTCTGGTAACTCTTCACCCAGTACCTGTCTCACCTCCTCCCTAAACTCAACCTAGCAGTCTTCCTTTTTCAACTTCCACCATTTGATCCTTGGCTCTGTCCTCACTCTCTTCCTCTTCTTGATCTCCAATGTCGTCCTACAGACCACCATCCTATGCTGCTTAACTACACTTTCCCCAGCCACTACTTTGCAGTCTTCAGTCTCCTTCAGATTGACTCTTCTGTATAGGATGTAATCTACCTGTGTGCATCTTCCTCCACTCTTGTACGTCACTCTATGTTACTGCCTCTACTTAAAATACGTATTCACCACATCCATGTCCATTCTTTTGGCAAAATCCACTATCCTCTGACCTTCTTCGTTCCTCTTCTTGAAACCATACCTACTCATCACCTCCTCGTCTCCTCTGTTCCTTTCACCAACATGTCCTTTGAAATCCACTCCAGTCACCACTTTCTGTCCCTTAGGTACACTGTTCATCACTTCATCCAACTTACTCCAAAATTCTTCTTTCTCATCCATTGCACACCCAACTTGTGGGGCATATGCACTAACAACATTCATCATCACACCTCCAATTTCCAGCTTCATAGTCATTACTCTGTCTGACACTCTTTTCACCTCCAGAACACTCTTGACATACTGTTCCTTCAGAATAACTCCTACACCATTTCTCCTCCTATCCACACCATGATAGAACAATTTGAATCCACCTCCGATCCACCAGGCCTTACTCCCCTTCCATTTAGTCTCTTGCACGCACAAAATGTCAACCTTCCTTTTCTCCATCATATCGCCTAACTCTCTCCCCTTACCAGTTATACTGCCAACACTGAAAGTTCCTACCCTCAGTTCCACTTTCTTTACCTTCCTCCTCTCCTCCTGCTTCCGGACACGTCTCCCACCTCTTCTTCTTCTTCTTTTTCTCCTTCTTCTTCGGCCAACAGTAGCCCAATTTCCACCAGCACCCTGTTGACTAACAGTACTGGTGGCGGTCATTGTTAACCCGGGGCTCGACCAATCTGGTATGGAAATTTGTATTGTTGTCCACATATTGATTTGGCAAAATTTTACAACGGATGCCCTTCCTGATATAATCCTCCCCATTTATCCGGGCTTGGAACCGGCACGAAGAAACACACTGGTTTGTGCATCACTTGTGGCTGGGTTAAATCCATGGTAATTCAGTGATATCCAAAGATAAAGTTTAGTCAGTGTGTTTAACCAGGTCAGTTGCAAAGCCAGGATGCCTGTGAACCAGAAGGACCGAGGGAGAGAAAAAACACAGGATAGTACCTTTCTCGGGCCGGTAGATAGCATTCCCCCTGGAAGGCTGTGGCACCACAGATTCCCACAGGGCACGCTGGAAGTTGGAGTTCACTGTAGCCCTGTTGGGTTCCGGTGGGGCTGTGGAGCCTGCAGAGCCGTATTACATTAGGTGTGGCTTAAAAGGAGCTGGCTGCCACTACTCCAGGAGTCAGAGTCGGGAGTAGGTGGACAAAGCTTGCTGGGGAAGGAGTGGAGGTGAGCAGAGAGAGAGAGAGAGAGGAGAAAAGAAAAGTTGGGACTGTGTATTTTGTGTGTACTTGGTGCATTGTACTGTGCTACTGTGGGGAGTTGAGGAAAAGTGATTCCCACTGAAATAAATGTGTGCTGTGCTGGAACTTGTGTCGTGGTGTTTGTCTTGTGTTGTGTTTGAGCGGCTGGAGCACCCTTTGCAGGCCACACCAGATTAATTTTATAACCAGGTATGATTTCTTATGTCTCAAGTAAGCCCAAAATGTGAAGAATATTAGACAGAGCAATACCTAAATAAAGTAGAACTTAAAGAAATGGCTACTGAGAATTGTAAAAAGTGTTAAAAAATAAAAGTTTTGGATGGCAAGTATTTTAAAGGTTAAGTTGAAAAGCTGTGCCAGATTCCCGTACTATCGGGAAGGACAGGAGATATGAGAATTTAGTAT
Organism: Erpetoichthys calabaricus; assembly: GCF_900747795.2. Lineage (NCBI taxonomy): Eukaryota > Metazoa > Chordata > Cladistia > Polypteriformes > Polypteridae > Erpetoichthys > Erpetoichthys calabaricus. Next base: position 196,056,811 of record NC_041394.2, read on the forward strand.
GAGGACAACACAGGGGGGAAGAGAACAGAGGCATAATCAATTTTACAAAACCAATACCAACACTTATTTTGTCTAGCTAATCATGTACTTGCAAAGCCAGCCTAGTCAGGATAGTTTAATTGCCAACAACTCTCTGTAGGCAACAGACAAGAAACTTTCTTTATAGGCTTGTGTTTGTGTAAATTAAAGAGTGGTCCTGTAACACTGACAAGGATTGAATAAAGAATAATGTGTGTCATATTATTTCTTGGGTTTAAATAATTTTCTTAAGTTGCTTCCATGATCATGATTTGGAAAAAAAAAAACTCAGGAGTAAGCCTATTCAATCCTGGCATTTTCCCAACACTTGCAGAGTCCTTTTTTTGAGTAAAGAAATAGGAATATCTAAAAGAGAGGTTGAAAAAGAAGATTATCAACAAATAATTTGATACTTACTGCAAGAGTCAGCAACAAATTCACTGTAGTAATCTAAAACTTGATTATTGGTAAGTCAGGTGAAAAACAGATGTAGTATGGACAGAGGGGATAAAGGAAAAAACTGTTCTTCCTGATTCTGAGAGCAGGCAGTTAGTTTGGCAAATTAGAAATCTCTAAACTGAAATATTATAAAACCCAGTTCAAGTATTTGCAATCAGAAGTTCATGGTCTTTATTGACAAAAACGAGGCATGCTCTTTCCAGGGATGTAATACGAGGAGAATGATATAGTAACTCTCAGAATTAAATATTTAATTTCTTTCAAAATAGTGACCAAATGGTTTGGCATTTTACAACAAAATGTTTGTAAAAATATATTGGCCTGAAGAGAGGTTTTGAATCTCTACGCTGGCACATGGTGTGTAATAAGTGGATTATGCCATGGCAGGTGGCAAAATATATGATTGAATAAGTGGGTGATGAGTTTAAAACTAACGAAGAAATGTAAAATGAAATAGTAATTAATACAGAACTGAAAATTGCAATTTAAAGAGAAAAATGAGAAGTCCCTGGCTGAAGGGTGCAGTAACCTGAAAGAAACTATCAAATTAAAGTCTGCAGTAAACATTAGGCGAAGAAGTGCTAACACTGTATTCTTTACAGCTTTCTCATGAATACTAACCTGAAGTTCCCTGTCAAATAATTTTAGTAAGTAATTGGTGTGGCAGGGTAAGTAAGGTATATATGGGGTCTAATCATACGACAAACTACAACATCCTAACTGCTCTGGCAAAAAACAAAATCAACCTAGATCATCGCCGACCGATAGTATGGCCTTAATCTGCAGGCTACATCTAAGAAGAATAAGAACACCACTTTTTTAGCATGAAAAGAGAATAAAGTCACAACCCAATTATGTTTTTTTTTATTACAATAGTGGATATCAGGAGCCAGCGAGTGTGATTTTAAAGCCACATCAACATTCAAAAGTGGAGGAGGTCCAGTATGTACAAATGCAGCTGACCTGAATTTAAGGACCTGATATATTTCAGGAAATTATATTAAGCTTAAAAATGTTTAGTGTGATAAACAAAAAGACAATAAACAGTGTGAACCAGGAGGAAAATATAAACTTTTATATAGTGTCACAGCTACTGGTGGTCTCAGAAATAAAAAAATATCCAGGGCCAACTCAGCACAGGCACCCATCTAAAACCACCAACAGTAGCAGACACCTATATTCTGTGATTCACAAAAAAAAAAAAACAGTTCAAGAACAGCATCAAGCAAAAAGGTCCTAAACTACCCCCAGCTCCATATCTTTATCCCAGGAATTAAGTAGAAAAAATAACAAACTATTACAGTGGTGTATCAGCGGTGCTAATTAAGCAAAAGAAAAAAAAATAAGTAACAGTAAAGGAGGAAGATCTCTAAATGTGACACCTTGCAATCCAGAGTGATGCTGTAGATGTCATAAGGCTTCTGTCCCCTGTCCCAAGAAGTATTATACAAGTCACAGGTTCACATAAATGCTGCCGAACACAAAAAATATGAAATATCCTTTAAAGGATATAAAAATCAAAACCTAGAAACAGATCTTATTCAACAATAAAATTATTGAACCAGTTAATTATCCTAAAGGAAACCAATCATAATTCAGTTCCACTTTGGACATAAACTAGTTTAATAATATGAGGAATTAAAACCACTGTAGGAAGCAATCCAAGATAAATGAACAAATCATCACAGAAATGACATGCTGGTTGAAATGAAATTATCTAATGTGGGAAGTGTCTCTGAAATAGTCGAATATAGAGCGCACTGATCTGGAACATATTTTTAGTTTAGCAGGATAGTGACCACAACCACAGCTTTCCTGAATTGCAACATAATGGAATTAAAGTCTTGATATAAACAGAATTGAAACTCAATAAGCGTGATCATTTTGAACCTGATGTACTTCTTGCAGAACAAGGCAGTGGACTAAAAACCTGAGAAATTTAACAATAGGAGGCAGAACACTCATCCAATCTGCACAGCCAGCGTTCATCCAATGTGCCTGCATAATCTCAGGGGTAATGTTTGGAAGAACTGGGGACCACTTGTGCCACATTTATGACATCAGACTTTTTTGTTCGCACCAATGTGGCATGTGTAGTTCGAAGGTCTTCCAACGATTAATTGCCTCACAATTCATAATTTCCTTTTGTAAATGCTATTCTTCTGATTAGCAGGCACTGTTTCTAAAGCATTGACCTCTGTAGTGCCAATCACGCATACTGAAAGTGGCTTGATAAGACCAGCATAGACTTGCTGCGCCTGCTTTTTAAATTCCAGCAATCGTCTTTGTAATGTCTGTTGGCACAGAAGAAAATGAAAACTTTTTTTTTTTAGAATACCAAAGTATTATTATCACAAGCAAAATCCATTGGGCTTAAACCATAAGTGAAGTCAAAACAAGAAAAGTTGTTAACCAGAATACCTAATACAATACTATGTTCAAGTTTTAAATCCATACTTTTATACAGAGAGCTGACATTTTGTGTTGAGTTTTATAGTGAAGCCTTCATGATATTGATGCCTAGTGCCTCTTACGAAGCATTCTTTAGATAGATAGATAGATAGATAGATAGATAGATAGATAGATAGATAGATAGATAGATAGATAGATAGATAGATAGATAGATAGATAGATAGATAGATACTTTATTAATCCCAAGGGGAAATTCACTTACTCCAGCAGCACCTTACTGATACAAAAAACAATATTAAATTAAAGATTGATAATAATGCAGGTAAAAACAGACAATAACTTTATATAATGTTAATGTTTACCCCCCCGGGTGGAATTGAAGAGTCGCATAGTTTGGGGGAGGAACGATCTCCTCAGTCTGTCAGTGGAGCAGGACAGTGATAGCAGTCTGTCGCTGAAGCTGCTCCTCTGTCTGGAGATGATACTGTTTAGAGGATGCAGTGGATTTTCCATAATTGATAGGAGCTTGCTGAGCGCCCGTCACTCTGCCACAGATGTCAAACTGTCCAGCTCCATGCCAAACAATAGAGCCTGCCTTCCTCACCAATTTGTCCAGGCATGAGGTGTCTTTCTTCTTAATGCTGCCTCCCCAGCACACCACTGCGTAGAAGAGGGCGCTCGCCACAACTGTCTGATAGAGCATCTGCAGGATCTTATTGCAGATGTTGAAGGACGCCAGCCTTCTAAGGAAGTATAACTGGCTCTGTCCTTTCTTACACAGAGCATCAGTATTGGCAGTCCAGTCTAATTTATCATCCAGCTGCAATAATGCAGTGTGCAACTTACGAACAAAATGATGAGATTCCAAAATGGTGATGGGACACACTTGAAATTAAATAAAAAAATATTTATATCCTTCAAGGTGGTAAATCATGTGAAGGTCTAGGAGCATTTAAAAATGACTTCACTGCAGACATGGCCACACAGCAAGGTATACAAATGTATAAGTAGCTGTAGGGCAAAAAACAAGGGATTTGATAACATTAAAAATTGATACAGGTACTCAGGTATTGTAGTAATTTCACATTTTCACCATAAATATAGGAGTTTGCATGTTCTCCCCATGTCTGCGTGGGTTTCCTCCGGGTGCTCCGGTTTCCTCCCACAGTCCAAAGACATGCAGGTTAGGTGCATTGGCGATCCTAAATTTTCCCTAGTGTGTGCTTGGTGTGTGTGTGCCCTGCGGTGGGCTGGCGCCCTGCCCGGGGTTTGTTCCTGCCTTGCACCTTTGCTGGCTGGGATTGGCTCTAGCAGACCCCTGTGACCCTGTGTTAGGATATAGCAGGTTGGACAATGACTGACTGACTGACCGTAAATATAACTGTTTTACTAACAAAAGTGCTGTAAAATTTTTCAGATGCCATAATTTTGCTAAATGTGCAAATATGTAATGTTTTCAGTAAACAAGAGAAGCTATAGCAGGTAATGCTTTTTATAGTAAAATATGGTATGCGCTGAAGATGTACAGTATATGTGAGTGACATATAAGGGCATCAATTACTTTGTCATACAGTTCAGTTTTTTCTTATTACTTAATCATTTTATACAATTTATCCTTTAATTTCTAGAAAGACAAATTATTTTTAGAGAATAATGCCTGACAGTCCATCAGGCGCTAGAAAGAATAGAAAACACTCCACCACCTTATATGTGGTTTGCCTCTAACTTTAAATTTGTGTCATTTTTTTTACTCCTTTTTTATTCTTTTTGCACTTGTATTTCCTTTTCAGTAGCTGATGGTTTGTAGACTGAGAAGAATACAGTGAGTGGCAGGGATCTAATTTCTTTTGAAAGTGACTGATGGTGAGATCCAGTTCTTTTCGAGTGTAACTATGTGTTCTACATAAAACGCTGAATTTTACTTTCCTCCTACCTGTCATGTCAACTATGAGGGAATAGCTTAGATTCCTACTTTCATTTGCAGAAAATGTCAAGTGTAATATCACATTCTACAAAGGGGTCAATAAGCTCGTGATTGCACCTTTTATATTATTCTTTAATTATAATTCAAACCAACAGGTTCGGAAATGATGTTCTATTTTAAAACACTTTTATTGTTTAAAGGACTTCAATGCAAGGAGAAGATTTGGGGCGGATGCTCGGCTTTATTGTATGCTTAGCTGTCACTGATGAAATGAAGAACTGATTCCCATGATAGAAGTAGTTCTGGTGACTCACTGCTTGGCACTTTGGAGTTTAATTGAGCAAATAATGTTATTTAGTGTGGCCCAACGCTTCCTCTGGGTGCAGCAATACAGATTTTCTTGATGAGTATTGAGTAATTACATAATCATGCCACAAATGAATAAAGGTGACTGCTGAAACAAGAGTGCCAGACCATGTAACTCAGCTAATACAATCTTTGAAATGGGGGACTTTGCTATGGAAATGCTTAAAGAAATGCTACCTGCCAGTGTTTTTGAAACTTTCTTGATGCAAGAAAGGTCATTATAATTGAAACCTATGTCACATGAACTTAAGGGGATATCAGTATAAAAGACTTCTTAAGTAATAACAAACATCTAGTGGCATTTAGTCCCTATCCTTTAAAATTTGACATTGAGTATTATAATTGCTGCTGGAACTATGGAGTTGGCAGTCTGGTAGGATTAGTACTGGAAGGACTTGAGAACATGGCTTTTTCAAATGCAGAAGGTTATTTTAATAAGAGATAAATAAGCATGCAAAGTGTTTCCAAGATCATAAAGAATGGGCTTACCAGTCATTCAAAAAGAAGTCATTTTGACTTCTCACTATAAAACAGTGTGTACAAAAACACATCCTCACTCTCATCAGAGTAAGTTTACCAGCCAATAGGATAGAATGACTGTTACATGTGTGCTCTGATAAGAAAGGGGACTGTAAGCAGAAACCTGTATCAAGGATGTAGGAATGGGTTTGACTACCACCCTGGAACAAAGAAAGAAGTAGTAGTCACTGACAGAACAGGAAAAAAGGCATTGCCAGGGGTCCAATTTCCTGCATCTGTGCAGAGTGCCTTGGAAAGCCATTAGATTGGGGCACAACTTTAAAGGAGACAGAGATTTGACCCGGGCAAAACATGGCCCCCCATGTGTACTAGAGGGCAAAAGACCTACCATTTTCTAGGGTTGCCAGAGATTCTTTTAAGAGAGAGAGAGTTCCATGAAGAATGAATTTTAATAAACTAGAAGTGATACTGGATAAGCCAACAAATGAGACAGACATACATCAGTATCTGATTAGTTGGCTTTTAAAATCGTAGGATTGTTTCTCTTCTATTTAACTGTTACTTTAAACTTTACTTTAAACTGTTTTTCCTCCCCAGAATTGAGTTGGGGGCGGCACAGTGGCGCAGTGGGTAGTGCTGCTGCCTCGCAGTTGGGAGACCTGTGGACCTGGGTTCACTTCCCGGGTCCTCCCTGCGTGGAGTTTGCATGTTCTCCCCGTGTCTGCGTGGGTTTCCTCCGGGCGCTCCGGTTTCCTCCCACAGTCCAAAGACATGCTAGTTAGGTGGATTGGTGATTCTAAATTGGCCCTAGTGTGTGCTTGGTGTGTGGTTGTGTTTGTGTGTGTCCTGCGGTGGGTTGGCACCCTGGATTGGTTCCTGCCTTGTTGGCTGGAATTGGCTCCAGCAGACCCCTGTGACCCTGTGTTCGGATTCAGCGGGTTGGAAAATGGATGGATGGATTGAGTTGGTTACCATATATCATTGTATATAATGTCCTACTTGGTATTAATCTATTGTAGGTGGAGGGTCATTATCATAGTTCCTCTCCTTTGCTACTCTTGATAATGACAAACTAAGTTAGGAAGATTTTCTAAACTGATAATATTCTTCTACTTGTTGAGTTTCTTAACCAGTAATACATATTTCTCTCTCAGTGTCCTTTTCAGTGACATACATCCATTAGACTTGCTTTACATTACTTGTCGACTGCAGTTGCTGATCTCGTTGCCTGAGAATGTCACATTATATGACTAGGAATCACTGGGGATGGCAAATTATTTATTTTTGGCAATATTTGTGCACAATTTGTTTATTTTTAGACAAGTCTGTGATGACCTTCCAGAATAGTTTTACATTCCAAAGTACAGTATCACAAGCTCTCCCCCTTTTCAGCCAATAATGTGATGCCTGACAAAGCCAGTGCTATTTTAATACGGTGAGTTTGGTTGCACTCTCTCACTTTTTTTCTTTTTTCTATTCTGTTGTGGTACATAAAACATAATAATAATTAAACATAATCATGCTTTTTTCACCTTGTGACTAGACTATTGCAATGCAGTGTTGACTGGTATCCATGCTTGAGGGTTAAACAAGCTCCAATATGTACAAAATTCAGCGGCAAGAGCAGTTACACATTTAAAACCTTGGGAGCATATTACTCCTACACTTTTAAATTTAAATTGGCTACAAGTCCCTTTCCACATTAAATATAAACTTCTCCTTTTAGTTTTTAATTTTCTTCATGGTTTCGCCCCACCTTACCTATTTTCTTTATTATGTCCCTATACTTCATCATGTTAACTTCATTTTTCTGACTCCTTGCTATTAACTGTTCCACTGTGCAGATTGCGCACTATGGGTAATAGAGCTTTTAGTGTATCAGGGCACAGTTATGGAATTCCCTGCCTTTGGAGCTCCGTACATTTATCTCACTTTATGTTTTTAAATCTAAACGTTAAACCTATCTTTTTAATATTGCTTATTGTTGTTCTCATTAATTATGTTTGTATATTGGATTGTTTGATGTTATGTATATTGTTGTACAGTGTCCTTGGCTACCTTGAAAGGCATTTTTAAATAAATTATTATTATTATTATTATTATTATTATTATTATTATTATTATTATTATCCATCCATCCATCCATCCATCCATTGTCTCCCGCTTATCCGAGGTCGGGTCGCGGGGGCAGCAGCTTGAGCAGAGATGCCCAGACTTCCCTCTCCCCGGCCACTTCCTCTAGCTCTTCCGGGAGAATCCCAAGGCGTTCCCAGGCCAGTCGAGAGACATAGTCCCTCCAACGTGTCCTGGGTCTTCCCCTGGGCCTCCTCCCGGTTAGACGTGCCCGGAACACCTCACCAGGGAGGCGTCCAGGAGGCATCCTGATCAGATGCCCGAGCCACCTCATCTGACTCCTCTCGATGTGGAGGAGCAGCGGCTCTACTCTGAGCCCCTCCCGGATGACTGAGCTTCTCACCCTATCTTTAAGGGAAAGCCCAGACACCCTGCGGAGGAAACTCATTTCAGCCGCTTGTATTCGCGATCTCGTTCTTTCGGTCACTACCCATAGCTCATGACCATAGGTGAGGGTAGGAACATAGATCGACTGGTAAATTGAGAGCTTCGCCTTGCGGCTCAGCTCCTTTTTCACCACGACAGACCGATGCAGCGCCCACATTACTGCGGATGCCGCACCGATCCGCCTGTCGATCTCATGCTCCATTCTTCCCTCACTCGTGAACAAGACCCTGAGATACTTGAACTCCTCCACTTGGGGCAGGATCTCGCTACCAACCCTGAGAGGGCACTCCACCCTTTTCCGGCTGAGGACCATGGTCTCGGATTTGGAGGTGCTGATTCTCATCCCAGCCGCTTCACACTCGGCTGCGAACCGATCCAGAGAGAGCTGAAGATCACGGCCTGATGAAGCAAACAGGACAACATCATCTGCAAAAAGCAGTGACCCAATCCTGAGCCCACCAAACCGGACCCCCTCAACGCCCTGGCTGCGCCTAGAAATTCTGTCCATAAAAGTTATGAACAGAATCGGTGACAAAGGGCAGCCCTGGCAGAGTCCAACTCTCACTGGAAACGGGTTCGACTTACTGCCGGCAATGCGGACCAGGCTCTGGCACCGATCGTACAGGGACCGAACAGCCCTTATCAGGGGGGCCGGTACCCCATACTCTCGGAGTACCCCCCACAGGATTCCCAGAGGGACACGGTCGAATGCCTTTTCCAAGTCCACAAAACACATGTAGACTGGTTGGGCAAACTCCCATGCACCCTCCAGGACCCTGCTAAGGGTATAGAGCTGGTCCACTGTTCCGCGACCAGGACGAAAACCACACTGTTCCTCCTGAATCCGAGGCTCGACTATCCGACGGACCCTCCTCTCCAGGACCCCTGAATAGACTTTTCCAGGGAGGCTGATGAGTGTGATCCCTCTGTAGTTGGAACACACCCTCCGATCCCCCTTCTTAAAGAGGGGGACTACCACCCCGGTCTGCCAATCCAGAGGCACTGTCCCTGATGTCCATGCGATGTTGCAGAGGCGTGTCAACCAAGACAGTCCTACAACATCCAGAGCCTTGAGGAACTCCGGGCATATCTCATCCACCCCCGGGGCCCTGCCACCAAGGAGTTTTTTGACCACCTCGGTGACCTCAGTCCCAGAGATGGGGGAGCCCACCTCTGAGTCCCCAGGCTCTGCTTCCTCATTGGAAGGCATGTTAATGGGATTGAGGAGGTCTTCGAAGTACTCCCCCCACCGACCCACAACGTCCCGAGTCGAGGTCAGCAGCGCACCATCCCCACCATATACAGTGTTGACACTGCACTGCTTCCCCTTCCTGAGACGCCGGATGGTGGACCAGAATCTCCTCGAAGCCGTCCGAAAGTCGTTCTCCATGGCCTACCCAAACTCCTCCCACGCCCGAGTTTTTGCCTCAGCAACCACCAAAGCCGCATTCCGCTTGGCCTGCCGGTACCTGTCAGCTGCCTCCAGAGTCCCACAGGACAAAAGGGTCCTATAGGACTCCTTCTTCAGCTTGACAGCATCCTTCACCGCCGGTGTCCACCAACGGGTTCGGGTATTGCCGCCACGACAGGCACCGACCACCTTACGGCCACAGCTCCGGTCAGCTGCCTCAACAATAGAGGCACGGAACATGGCCCATTTGGACTCAATGTCCCCCACCTCCCTCGGGATGTGGTCGAAGTTCTGCCGGAGGTGGGAGTTGAAGCTACTTCTGACAGGGGGCTCTGCCAGACGTTCCCAGCAGACCCTCACAACACGTTTGGGCCTACCACGCCTGACCGGCATCCTCCCCCACCATCGAAGCCAACTCACCACCAGGTGGTGATCAGTTGACAGCTCCGCCCCTCTCTTCACCCGAGTGTCCAAGACATGTGGCCGCAAGTCCGACGACACGACCACAAAGTCGATCATCGAACTGAGGCCTAGGGTGTCCTGGTGCCAAGTGCACATATGAACACCCCTATGCTTGAACATGGTGTTTGTTATGGACAATCCGTGACGAGCACAGAAGTCCAATAACAAAACACTGCTCGGGTTCAGATCGGGGGGGCCATTCCTCCCAATCACGCCCTTCCAGGTCTCACTGTCATTGCCCACGTGAACATTGAAGTCTCCCAGCAGTACGAGGGAGTCCCCAGAAGGTATGCCCTCTAGCACCCCCTCCAGGGACTCCAAAAAGGGTGGGTACTCTGAACTGCTGTTCGGTGCATACGCACAAACAACAGTTAGGACCCGTCCCCCCACCCGAAGGCGAAGGGAGGCTTATTATTATTATTATTATTATTATAAGACATCAGACAGACGGGTATCTCTCCTGTTTGCATGGTCCTGATTCATAGTAGTTGCATTATATATATTGTACTCCTGGGTGAGCACTTATTGGCTGTCAGCTTTCATATGAAAATAAGCTCACTTCTAGGACTTAATACAAAATCAAACCTGTCAATGATCAATGTGCATACTGCATAAACTGAGTCACTGGGGATATTAGACTGCACGACCCTTAGTCAAGGGAACACAGTGTAAATGCCTCTGACATGTTAAGATTATGAAAAATAAAGTCTGCAACTGAAAATTGCTGAAAAAATTGCATAATGTGACATTGCCTTTAGAGGCACACTATGGAGTTGTGGAATTGCATCTTGATGAGTTTATTTCATTTCAATATTAAGCAAGATTATTAAATGTAACTAAGCGAGATTAAGGTAAGAGAAAAGAACTGATTTTATCAATTCATAAAAAAAATTTATATTTTTTTATTAGTTTCACTTTATTTTCTGTTTTGACATTGATATTATTTTACATTTCTTCACATGAACTGGGTACATTCATTTCCTGAATTTGATTGCTGTGTTTCATGAGCTAGATATCGCTGCTTTGTAGCAAGTGATCCTGACTAACACAGTTTAATTTGCTAGTTAGGAGGTCCTTATGTAGCTTTTCTGTTCAACTTCTGTCTGCATGAGATTCTGGTTGAAGGACATGCAGATTAATTTTTGAAATGTTTTAATTTAATTTTTAAAATGAATTTCACTGGTGATTTTAAGTAACTTTGCAATGGATCAGCACACAATTATGGAAAGTTCTGGTTCCCTGTTTCTCATTACTTAGGCTGGGGCTGCAACAATCCATCCATTGGAGGTAGCGTCAGTCCAATGCAGGGCACATTTATGAATACACCCATGTTCATTCATAGTCATCACTTAACCTGACATACATATCTCAACATGTTGGAGAAAAAACAGGTTACCAGAAGTACAATACAGACAGATGTGACGAAAGTGTGCAAACAAACATGCATTGACAGTGAGGGGATTCAAAGACAGTTTTCTTGGAGCTGTGAGGCAGCCTGTATAGATTTTATCTCCTTGTAACAGTGTAATGGAAAATGCTACTTTAGAAAATGGATAATTAAATATTTAGTGCATACTAAATTTGAATTAAGAGTGTTTAGAAACTGGCTGTGTGAAAAAATTGAAAACTATTGAGATGAAGTGTAGGTCAGGTCAGGTTGGGGAGCATGGACTGGTACAGCACATTGCCACACCCAACATATGACAAAACAGCTTGGGATCCTGGTTGGCAACCTCTTGGGCAGACACGAGGTCCAGTCCCACCCTCTGGAAATGACCAGAAATGCTGCTGCCAGGTGTTACGTGGGCATCCCCTTGCCCTGGTTCAGCTGCTCGGGTCCTCAACAATGAGGATCCCACAAGCCGGATCACCCTCGGGGAAACGCGTCACAAGGCCATAGTGCCGTAACTGACGCTCCCTCACAATGCAGGTAATGCGCTTCATTCTGGACTCCATGGGCAACCGCTCATTTGGCACAAACTCAAACCAGCAATACCCCAGGATTGTCCGAAGAGATACAGTACCAAAAGAGTCCAGTATTCATCACAGGTCACTGGATAGTGGCCATGTCTCACATCCATATAGCAAGACAGGAAGCACCAGGACTCTAAAGACTCGGACCTTCGTCCTTTGGCAAAGATATCACCAGTGCCACACACCCCTTTCCAGTGACATCATGACCCCCATTCTGTCCTAATCTGTCTACTGACTTCATAGTAAGAGTCACCAGAGACATGAATGTTGCTGCCAAGGTAAGTAAACCTCTCAGCAATGTTGACCACTGCCTCCACAGACAGACACACTGGTAACCGCTGAGCACAAGAGGTCATTAAAGGCCTGGATCTTAGTTTTTATCCAGGACACTCGTAAGCCCAGACATTCACACTCCATGCTCAGATTCCCAAGAGCCCCGATCAGATCTTCCATTGACTCTGCAAACATCACAGCATCGTCGACAAAGTCAAGATCAGTGAATCACTCTTCACCAACAGATGCCCCACAGCTGCTGGACTACATGACCTTGCCCAACTCCCAGTCCATGCAAGCATTGAGTGGAATAGGAGCAAGAACACACTCCAAACAAACCCCAGAATCAATTGGGAAAAACTCAGAGGTTCTGCCTCTACTCTGCACAGCATACACAGTACCTGTGCTGCAGGGCAGCCATGATATCCAACAACTTCGAGGGGATCCTGTGAAGTCTCAGGATGTCCCACAGGGCAGCTCGATCAACTGAATCAAATCTTTTACAAAATTTGACAAAGGCTGGAAAGAAACTCCACCGATATTTGTGTTTGCGCTCCATGAGAACCCTCAGTGCCAGGATGAGGTTGAATATTTAGACTTCTTAGGCGTAAAACCAGACTGCTCCGGTCACTGGTAGGTGAGCAAGTGATTATGGATCCTATTGAGGATGACCCTAGAAAAGACCTTGCCTGGCACCGAGAGCTGTGTTATCCCCCTGTAGCTGACACAATCCAGGCAATCACCCTTCCCTTTCTAGATAGGTACAAAAAGTCCCATTTTCCAGTCAGTTGGGATGACGCCTGTCTACCAAATGGGAGCAAAGATTGCTTGCAATGCCAGGAGGACAGCCTTACCACCAGCCTGGAGAAGTCACCCCAGATACCAAAGATCCCTGCCGCCTTCCCTACCCTCAGCTGGTTCACAGCCTGTGTTGGGTGGTTCACTGGTAATTGGAGAAGCAGCCTCAATAACCGTGGACCCAGAGATATCCAACATCTTAGCAGGAGGATCAAGTTTAAACAGTTGCTTAAAGTAGCCAGCCCTGTGGGTCACAACTGCCGTGTCATCTGTAAGGACCGTTCCATCAGCCGCCCTGACTGCAACTCTCCGAGGAACAGATTCGGATGTGCACAATGCTTCGATTCCTCTGTAAGTAGGACATGGGTCACTACACCACAGATGGTGTGTCACTTCCTCACAGATTCCTCTAACAGAGGTTTATAAATTAATGCTTTCTTTATGAGATTGCTTGTTCTGTATATATGTATTGTTATGTATATTTAATTTACAACAATAAAATTTTGGAGGGTGCGATGAGATAAGGTGGTATTAAAGGGTAACAGGGAATATTGAGATAAGATACAATTCATGAACCATAGTAATACAAACAATGGGTGACTTGGCCTAATATGAAGGGAAAGATGCTCTCTAATGGTAAAGTTACTTATCCAGCCATGTTCAGATTTAATATGCAAACATATATACAGTACAATACACACTTGTAGTTATTAACAAGCCATTATCATGAAAACAATCCGTACACAGTTTTGATGACAGTATATAAAGTAACAGACAATCTTTGGATAGTACTGACGTACTTTTTAAATGCCCACTTAAAAATTATGGAGGAATGCAGGAATATGTATAAAGAACAATGAAGGACAGATAGAGATAGTGAAAGTTCTGATTTCAAGTTGGTAATGTTATCAGATTAAATTTCACAATGCAGAAGATGGCAATGGAAAATTCAAAGGAAATGAAAAGATGTTACTATGCTTCCAGAAAAGAGAACATTATAAAATAAATGCAGATCTTAATATGGAAGAAACAATTAGAAGTAAAGACAGAATGGTGTGAATATTTTACATTTTTCAAAACAATGCACTACGATAACTGTGAGAGGAGATCATTTTATAGTGACAAACAATTGTGTTTTTTGATACCATCAACACAGTGCTGATAATTACTCTTCTGATTCTGATTCTGTTTTTGTATATGATTGCACTTTCCCACTATTCAACATCATATAGTTTTTTCTGATCATTTTTTTCAAGATTTGTTTTGGTTCTCAGGATAATTATTTCACTAATTAAACCGTTTTTCTTTGAATTGCCTGCATATAACCAAGAATTTCTTTTCATTCCAACAATGAATCAGTCAAAGACATGTAGCTTTATATTTATTCATAGTAACAAGAACTGAGATGTAAGAAAGGTATATGTACAGGGTTATCAACAGGCATATTTATTGTCTCTTCAGCACAGGCATTTGTTAAAGTCCACTGTGCCTAAGTAAAACTGCCGTTCTGGAAGGGTCATGTGTAATGTCACAAAAGCAACAAATACACCTTAAGACAAGTTGCAGCTTTCTTCATCTTGTCCCATTCATACTTGCACATAGCAGTTGTACTTATTACTTGCAGCATGTAGGAAACATTAGATCCCTCTGGAAGGATCAGCCTCACCCAGTCTGTTTTGATCAGTGCCCAGTCTGCTACAATACAGACACTGGATTTAGAAAGTACTCAGATCAACTCACTTTCTGCATACTTTATTGTGTTGTATATTTTATTTTAATTGGATAAATTTGCAATTTTTACCCATCAGTCTACACTTAATAACCCATAATGACAAAGTGAAAACAAATTTTCAGAAGGTTTGCAAATTTATTTAAAAAATAAAAAGCTGAAATTTTTCATTTATATATAAATTTAGACCCTTTACTATGGCATTCCAAATTGGGGTCTGGTATATCCCGTTTAATTTAATCATTCTTGAGATGTGTCTCAAACGTGACTGGAGTTCACCTGCAGCAAACTAAATTGATGGTTTAGAAAGACACACACCTATGGTACCATAATTCACACTGCATGTTAGGAGATAAACCAAGTCATGAAGTCCAAGAAACTCTCTACAGTTCTTCAGCAATAAAATGTGGTGAGGCATAGGTCAGGGCAAGGATATAAAACCATTTGTAAAGCTTTGAGCATTTCTAGGAACACAATAACCCCAATAATAGTGACATGGCAAGTAAATTGGTACCACCATGACTTTCCAGAGTTAGCTGTCTGGCCAAATTAACTAACTAGGCAAGAGGTGACCAAGAACCCATTAGTTGCTCTAATATATCTTCAGAAGTCCTCTGCTGAGATGGGAAAACCTCTCAGAAGAACAACCATCGCAGCTGAACTCCATTAATTAGGCATTTCTGGTAGAGTGACGTGAAGTTTGCCAAATGGCATTTAAAGTACACTGAGAGCATGAGGAAAAAAAATTCTCTTATTTGATGAGACACAAGTTGAACTCTTTAAACAGAACTACAAACACTATGTCTAGTGAAGACCAGGTACTTCTTATCACCTGCCTAATACAGTGAAGCATGGTGATGGTACCACCATTCTATTTTGGTGCTTTTCAATGGCTGAGACAAGGAGACTGGTCAGAACTGAGGAAAGGATGAATGCAGCTAAATACAGAGAGGTCCTTGAAGTAAACCAGCATCAATCTCTCATAGTCTCAAACTGGGCCAAAGTTTCACCTTTCAGGACAACAATGAACCAAAGTATAGGAGAAGGGTCTAGTTGAAGCTTGCAATACCTATGACATAGATCAGGTAATGCCCATAACGTCAGTCACAAAAGGCCCTTTGACTCAGATAACACTCCTACAACCCTAATCTTAACCACAGTGTAATGGGGCCCTAATGTTAATCATAGTCTAATGTGATGGGTGTTACATGACTGACGTTGAGGGTGTTTCGTGATATTGGGGCATTACATGACTGACCTCGTAGGTACTGCAGTCTGCAATTACACTCTGTTGAACTATACAGCAAGGACAATGCTGGATTTCAGGAAAAGTCTTGGAATGTCCTTGAGTAGCCCAGCCAAAATCTAGACTCAAACTCCAAAAGAAGATCTGTGAAAAGACCTGAATTTGGCAATTTACAGATGCTTCCCATCTAATGGATCTGCAATGAGGAATAGGATAAACTGCCCAAATCCAGGTGTGCAAAGCTTTTAGAGACTTACCCAAGAAGACTCAAAACTGGAATTGCTTGTACAAAGTACTGAAATAAGGGTCTATATACTTACATGAATGAGCGATTTCCATTTTTGATTCTTAACAAATTTGCTAATCTTTCTAAAAACATGCATTCACTTTGTCATGGATAATTGAGTGTAGATTGATGGAAAAAATGGCAAATTTATCCATTTAAAATTAAATCAACAGCACAAAATAGTGCGCAGAAAGTGAAGGGGTCTGATTACTTTCTGAATGCACTGTATATGGAACACCTCAGAACAGAATAGATATGATAAACATAGGAAGGTGAGCAAATAAAATGAAAAAGAAAGGCTGCCATACAAGCAATTATAGAGTATGTTTGCTTTCTTTTTCATTTGTTATTTCAGAGAGGGCGGCACGGTGGCGCAGTGGGTAGCGCTACTGCCTCGCAGTTGGGAGACATGAGGACCTGGGTTTGCTCCCCGGGTCCTCCCTGCATGGAGTTTGCATGTTCTCCCCGTGTCTGTGCGGGTTTCCTCCGGGTGCTCCGGTTTCCTCCCACAGTCCAAAGACATGCTGGTTAGGTGGATTGGCGATTCTAATTTGGCCCATAGTGTATGTTTGGTGTGTGGGTGTGTTTGTGTGTGTCCTGCAGTGGGTTGGCACCCTGCCCGGGATTGGTTCCTGCCTTGTGCCCTGTGTTGGCTGGGATTGGCACCATCAGACCTCCATGACCCTGTGTTCGGATTCAGCGGGTTGGAAAATGGATGGATGGATATTTCAGAGAATTTCTAATTCAGTTTGGGTGACATCATGTGGCTTCAGGTTTTTGTTCCAACCAGTTTCACAATCAGTGAGTTATTTTATTTCCAACTGATCTTTTTCTGTTCTCTTATTGTGCATTAATAACCTCACACCAGTGTGACTATTACATTTATAAGAGATTTAGAAATATTTGTGTTTCTGTCAACTCTTTAAATGCTTAATTCTCTTTTATTGTTCTCCTTTTAATTTTCCTTTTTCTGTGTAGTTTTCTCCCTTAATTGTGCCCTAATAATGACAACAATGAGCAGAGCAGACACCTGAACGTCTGCAGCTGCTTCAGTTTGCTCATTAGTAAATAATGGATTAAATAACCAGAACACCTGGAGCAGAGAATGAAAATAATGTTGATGATGATGATGAAAATCTTTAAAAATATTTAAAAAGAAAACACTAAATATGTACTCATGTGGCATGTATAATTGCTTGGTACATTCTAGTAAAGATTAACCAAACTTAGTTTTGTAATTTCTCCACTGAGTCCACTATTCCTTTTCAGAGACAAATTTTCCCTTGTTTTGGCAGACTTACAAATGCTAACCCAGATAGTTCTGTGGTCTGTTTCGCTTCATATAATAAATGTTTTTTCAATTTTTACTACCATTTGACTCATAATATTAAGCCAAATTACAGCAATGCACTGTCCTGAAAAGCTGTAGCAGGGGTGATAGTTTTGCCAGCAATTCTTTAGCTCGAACTAATTTCATAATTAGAAACTAATTACAGCAGTTAATGGAGTGTGTCTTTTAGACATTGTTCTTTTTGTTCCTGTTATTGTTCTGCTAGCATTAACAGATTGTTTTAATGATGGGTCTGTTCTCAATGTAAATTGTCAGGCTAACACATTCTATAAGTAAACTCTCCATACTGTATATTATCACCATGTCAATATTATGTCACAAATGTCACTGTGAATCCATTTTTCAAATCTATTTTATCCACCACAAGAAGTTGGGGTCACCCATACACCACTGGGAATGACACAAAAACCCATCTGAATGAGGCAACAGCCAACACACACACATTTAAAACCTACCAGTTCAGAGTTACTAATCATCCCATGGTGTGTGTCTTTTTTCCTCTAGAAAATCAGATTTCTGGTTTCCCCAAGAAAACTGAGCTGCTGAAAACAAAAACAGGCTGGAATCAGGCAAACCTTTACCAGACAAACCAGGCAAAAAAATAGAAACACTGAATCATGGAGCCATGAGGCAACAATACTCACCAATATGTATGGTTGGCTTCTGTGTATAAGTTGCATTTACATTTCATGTACATTTAGAAAAACCACAATGCACTTTTTGCTTTCCGTCAGATATGCCTTACATGTATTCTAATTTGATGTGACTCTGCCTTACAGCTTCCTATAATTGCACAAGAGCTGCAAAAAGGAGAATATCAGCCAGCAAAGGTTAAACAAAGCTGTAATGGTGTTTGTATATAAAATGAAAATCAGGCAAAATGATCATGCAGGCAGGCAATCTATCCAACAAACTGTCACTATAAATAATATGAATATAAAGCAGGTATTTCATTATTGTTGGCATGCTTTATGCAAAACCTACTGACTATGTTCGAAAAAAGTTAAATATTTCTTTATAATTCAAAAAACATCCAAGACTTTAAAAAGATAAACTCAAATATTTTGTCAAATCCCATTATATATGTTTTCATTTTCACTACTGTTTGCAAATCACTAAAAGAAAAGTGAAATTTTTGGAAAAGGACTCAGAAAACTTAATACTTGATTTTTTTTTTTCCTTAGGCTTACTTTTGAACACTGCATCACTGATTTTTCTCAGTTTAGATCTTCAAAAGGTGGAATATTCCAAAAATACATTACCTATATCATGTGCCCAGCTCTTCTATTAATAATCTAGTTAATTACTGCATATAAAAAGATTTAAAAATGGAGAAGCTGCCCCTATTTGATTAAATTCACACATACAGATTCCCAAGCAATTGAAAGAGCATTTGATAAAATCAGGAGAACATGTTGCTGATGGTAAAAATGTTACTATAGTAACAAATACTGCACTATAGGATGGTAGCTCCATATATATACGTAAGCAGCCATATAAAGTTCTACGTGAACTCTTCTCATAATTCTTAATTAGATTAAATTCATATAATCAATCATTTTCTGCATTTTGATAAATACTCCAATAAATGATTGAGTTCAGTATATTGTTAAAAAGTGCATGACAGTTACAAACACAGCATGCCATACACTATTACGAATAATTCATATTAAAAATTGGATGCAACAAAAATGCAAAACACTATTGAATTAACAAGCAGATATGGAAACTGGGTTCTTCAGCACTGGAACATAGAGAGCACTACATTACACCTTAGTTGCATAAATCTGAATGTATATCTTTATCAATGTATTTTTTGTAATGTATTCAGTCTCCCCATATTATTAAATGAAAAATACTGATTGCAACACAGCATTTATAAATAAAATGATCACATTGTAGTGAATACTGTGGTAACCCTTACTGCCTGAACCTCACACTCAGAAGGGAAATGGCTAGACCTGAAAGACTCATTAAGTCAGTTTACCTGCTAATGCTACCTATACGTGCAATTTTAATGCTTAAGGAATATTTTTTAAACTGTTCATTTAAGAATTTAGTGGTAGATCTCTTAGAAAAAAAGGTCTGTTTGCTATTTTATAATACAGTAATCCCTCGCTATATCGCGCTTCGCCTTTCGCGGCTTCACTCCATCGCGGATTTTATATGTAAGCATATTTAAATATATATCGCGGATTTCTGAGGACAATGGATCTTTTAATTTCTGGTACATGCTTCCTCAGTTGGTTTGCCCAGTTGATTTCATACAAGGGACGCTATTGGCAGATGGCTGAGAAGCTACCCAACTTACTTTTCTCCGTCTCTCTCTTGCGCTGACTTTCTCTGATCCTGATGTAGGGGGATTGAGCAGGGGGGCTGTTTGCAAACCTAGACGATACGGACGCTCGTCTAAAAATGCTGAAAGATTATCTTCACGTTACTACCTTCTGTGCAAGCTGCTTCCTGAAGCAACATGCTGCACGGTGCTTCGCATACTTAAAAGGTCGAAGGGCACGTATTGATTTGTGCTTGTTTGTTTTTCTCTGTCTGTCTCTCTATCTCTCTCTGTTCCTGACAGAGGGGGTGTGAGCTGCCGCCTTCAACAGCTTTGTACCGCGGTGCTTCGCATACTTAAAAGCCAAACAGCCCTATTGATTTGTTTGCTTTTCTCTATCTCTCTGACATCTGCTCCTGATGCGCACTCCTTTGAAGAGGAAGATATGTTTGCATTCTTTTAATTGTGAGACAGAACTGTCATCTCTGTCTTGTCATGGAGCACAGTTTAAACTTTTGAAAAAGAGACAAATGTTTGTTTGCAGTGTTTGAATAACGTTCCTGTCTCTCTACAACCTCCTGTGTTTGTGCGCAAATCTGTGACCCAAGCATGACAATATAAAAATAACCATATAAACATATGGTTTCTACTTCACGGATTTTCTTATTTCGCGGGTGGCTCTGGAACGCAACCCCCGCGATGGAGGAGGGATTACTGTATTGTAATCCACATTCTCCTATTGATGCTATGTGACCATAGCCACTTTATCGACTGACTTTATTGTCCATGAATGAAAATTTGTCCTGTTTCAGTTGATATCAATGTATGAGGGTGGAAGATAGGGGTTCGTTTTTGAACACAAGTGCATGCTTCTTAAAGGTCAGACTTACATTTGCTCCAGGAACACAGGGCTTCCTTCAGAATTCTCTGATGTCCCCAGACCCCTGAGCATTAGCTTTAAAAGGTCAGGCTTTCTTACCCTAGAGGGTCAGGCAACTTGTGGCAGTGCTGAGTGGCCTGTTTTCTGGCACCCTTGGGGAACATAAACCACTTGTCTCCAGAAGACATATCCTTTCCTTCTATGATGGAACCAGCCTTTATCCATTCTGAACAACACCACATGACACTGAAAACGTGGCATCCTGTGCTACTGCCTATGCTTTTAAACCAGCTTGGCAGTTATATGCATTGCCAAGGTATTATACAGTCCATTCCTTTGTCTGGCATTACCGTAAAGTGGCTGCAATCCACCATCTTCTGACCAGCACATGCTTCTAACTACACAGCAATTAATCACGCATAGTCAAAGATACAGTGCATCTGCTAGTTAGTATAGAAGACATGGTAAAACATAGTATATAAATATCTGCACTAAAGACAGCTCATTAATATACTTTTGAAACAGGCTGAGCAGAAAGAGGTCTGGAAACTGGAGAATATTCACATGGGATGAGTCCTTCATGAAGCCCATGAGGACCAGCAATTGAGAGAATAGCACACCATCTACCGCATTAAAGATTAGATGAGCTAAAGATTAGAGTTGTGGTCAGGAGCTGGGTGCATCCATGCTTGGACCATCTGTACCATACCGTCTTTCCTTTTATTAATATTCCCCATGGATCCTTATCACTTAGGAAAATAAGACTTCCAGACAAGAAAAGGAAAAGAATCAGGAGATTTCCAGTGAGAGGCAAGGGCAGTTTTGCCAGCAGTTGTCCCTAACACAAATAGGAAAACAGATAAATGAAGTGAAGAAAATTATAGAAATAGGAAAACATGGGGAAGCAAGGGAATGCTAATAGTGGGTACGGAAATAAGAAAATCAGACACCCCAGGCCAAAAACTAAACACAGGACAGTCCCTAAACATATGGTGTTCAGGGGGGAAAAGGGACAATTTGGGTAAGATGACAATTCCTAAGCATATTGTGTATGGTGGGCAACATATAATGACTTTAAATTGAGTTTATTAATGATTAGGATTCATTTTTATTCCTTTTCTGTTCTTTTATGATTATGTTCGTGGTCTTCATTTTTCCCTCTACTGAGATCCCACTATTGCCCCATATTATTATATTATTACTATGTTCACTTAAGCTTTCTTGCCTTCCACTTGCAATTCTCCAGCAGAGGCTTTTCTCCCCAGGGACTATTGCATTCAGTTTGGCCATGGTCTCCAACTCGAGATGCTCAGATTCTACCTAAACACCAATCTTTGGAATTCTCCTTTCTACAATCTGACTCTTCTTGAGGCCGTCCATGCTGCAGTTAATCAGGGTCGTCCAGCTCCAACATTAATAAACGTTCATCCTTGGTTCAGCAAGTCATTGACCAGTTGCGCAGGGTCCTTTAGACTCACAGTTTTGCCTTTTCTTTCTATACTTTGTTTTTCAGGCCCAGTGATCTCACTACCCATTGTGACATTGCAATTTTTATTTTCTTTCAGTGGTTGTTGACTGTCTTTTCACTCAGTAGGGAGGGCCAGAGTAGAAGGGGACGCTGGTGGGAATGTTTTAATTTATCTTCTTTCCTGGAAAATTTCGTTGTTATTAATGTTACATTTGGCCTTCTCCGTTTCATATAAAAGCTTGATTGCCGAAAAGAAATATAAATTAGACATTCTGTGGATCAGTGGAATCCAGTCCTAGTCCTAGAAAACCACAAGGCCTTTCAGACTGTCTAGTTTCTTAAGCTGACATTAGTCATTTATTTAATTCAAAATCAGATGGCTGCACCGGCTCTCTGCAGTCTCAAAAATTTAATGATGCTGTGACTTTTACTTCAGTTCGAAAGTCAGAACAATACCTTTATGTCATTTTAATTAATTTGTTTCTTATGAATTGATTGTTTTTCTCTTTCAAGTTAAAACTAAACAGGTATAAGGTAGCCCAACCTGAGGCATATTAATATTATGAAGCACCTTTAATAAAAAATAAAGTAGGGTCGTAATCCTTCTGGTGAAATCAAGATTTTGTTAATATTCTCAGAAAGTTAAAAAATACAAATTTCTGACCTACAGTATACCAGCTTGAGGAATGATGACTGGCTCCTAAGGTACATTTTGCATACAATTTACATAAATTAGTTGGTAACGAAGGAAGTTAGGGTTGGAATTATGGGAGAGACGAAGAGAGTAATTTAAGTGGTCACCTAAAGAGCACCTATACCTATAAATGGGCTGGATAAGCACCCTGAGAACAAAAGTGAGAGAGTGACGAGAGCGTTGACCCTCTTGCACCCCATTCTCTAATGGCATTCCTATTTTAAATAGCTGGACATTGTATAGGCAGCTGAACAAAAACTTTTGGCCAAATGTATTAAAATCCTGAGTTCTCTAACTAGATGATTACTAGTGGTGGTTATTTGTTGGCATTTATGTGCGCAAAATACTTTTCCTTAAT
Source organism: Erpetoichthys calabaricus (assembly GCF_900747795.2). Lineage (NCBI taxonomy): Eukaryota > Metazoa > Chordata > Cladistia > Polypteriformes > Polypteridae > Erpetoichthys > Erpetoichthys calabaricus. The sequence goes on from NC_041394.2 coordinate 196,080,195, forward strand.
TCACCAAAATTTCTGCAGTGCCTCAGTTGTCTGCTTTTCCAAGGTGGGGTTAGTAATTTACTGTCTAGGAAATGGTTTATGTGTTTTCTCATGTGTAGTCTACATACAGTGTCAAGAGTAGAAATACCTTTTTAAAAGATTTGCCTATTTTTACCTTTTCTTCACTGGCCTCATTATCAACTTTGCAACTTAGCACAGAGATATTGCAAATAAGTACAATTACTCTGGAGTGTTTGCAAAAGAGAACCACAACTCATACACTAAGTGCCGTGATCACTTGGTGAGTTTTGTTTTGGACTGATACTGGAAAGCTTTTAGACAATACATTTCAAAGTATTGAAAAAAGAGGTTTTCATATTTTAGTTTTTTTTTTAATCATTTAAGATGTTAAAATCTAACTGTCAAGTTATGATATAAGGTGCAAAAGGGTTAAATAATAGCACAGTGTTGATCTTTCAAACCAGAGTTTGAACTGTGTGTTAAAAAAGCAGCCATCAAACAAAGTGGTCTAAGACTGCCCTCTAGAGACGAGTATATCATTTTTACTAAAGTCGATTCATAACGAGAGAATGAAATTAAAATCAGCTACTACTGGCTTCCTTATTTACATTCATGAACTAAATTGCTGCATTGGTAAGCAATTTCAAAGCACTAAGCAATCTTAACATTCTTCACTAATGTAAACTCGTGCCCAGAGTGTAAATAACCTGCAAAGGAGGAAAGGAATAATATACTGTATAGTGTCTAGGGATAAGCAGACCACTGAGCCAGAGCAGGGAAGCTTCCATACAGGCCACTAAGGATATGCAGAATGCATCTTGTTATAAACATTTATCTAAAAGGTTGCTTTACTCATTACACATACAGTATGTAGTGGTCAATAAGTCTGTATAGGGGAATAATACCTCATATATAAAAGTGGTTTTAAGTTGATTTTAATTTCAACTTATAATATTATTGAAGAATCTTCTTAAAATTATATACACTGACCTTTGTATTTTTGTTATTGTCATTGTTGTTTTAGCTATTAATCTATTTTGTGTTTTCTGAACCCACTTATTCTATTATATGGTCATGGTAAGACAGATTTTACCTAAAGGAAAATCGATAACAATTTTTACATTTATATATAAAACTATTTCTTATTCATTCCTTGATTGGGGTACCATATTCATGTGTACAGTATGTATATATATATATATATATATATATATATATATATATATATATATATATATATATATATATATAAAAAGTGACTGTAGATGGCGCTATACCAACGCTCAACCCGACACAGACAGACACGGGAGGCACACTGCTAAAAACACAAGTGCTTTTATTTTTCTTCACTCGTGGAGAATGTCTTCCTCGTTACATGAGTCCACAACACACATTCCAAAGCACAATGCTGCACAATACTTTCCTCTTCACTCCCTATCCTCACCACTCCTCTCCGGCAAGCTTCATCTACTACCACCCGACTCTGGCTCCTGGAGTGGTAGCTGCTAGCTTCTTTTATAGCCCACCTGGAAGTGCTCCAGGTGTTTGACGACCTATTTCCGTTTGCACTTCCGGGTGTGGTGGATGAGCCCCCCACATGGGCTCAGGAACAACTGCAGCAACCACAGATCCCAACAGGGTTGTAGAGAACTCCATCTCCCATGGAGCCTTACGGGAATCTGAGGCACCACTGCCTCCCAGGGGGGCTGCCAACTAGCATTCCAGGGGAGATACTGTTCTGATCAGGTTTGCTCCACCGATCCATACAGTGAAGAGGCGTCTTTGACAATATATACACTGTATATTATATTATATATATATGTGTGTATGTGTGTGTGTGTGTGTATGCAAAATAGTCACACACATTTGTTAAGGGGGCACCTTGACAGATCTCAGAAAGAAGACATTACCATCCCAAGCAGAGAGAGGGCACTGTTGCTAACCACTTTTCCACTTTCACCTGCAGTTCCAAGGTTTGTTCACTGAAAGACATGTGACCCAGTTGCATCACCACCTTTAAGCCCGCCCCTTCCAGAACCTCAGTTTATGTACCACAGCTAACCATTAAGTAGTCATTCAGTTTAGAACCAGCTACTGAAGACGTCAGAGCTCTCTCAATAGTCCTCAAGATCATGTTTCTTTAGTACCCTTCTGTGCTGTTTATTTTTAATGTTTTTATTCACCATAACATTAAATGTTATCATCTGGTATCCCAATAACCCTGTATGGCTATTGGTTCTTTCCTTACACTCTTTCTATGTATACTATATGTATATATATATATATATATATATATATATATATATATATATATATATATATATATATATATATATATATATATATATATATATATATATATGTATATATATATGTATATATGTATATATATTATGTATATATATGTATATGTATATATATATATATATATATATAATATATATATATATATATATATATATATATATATATATATATAATGTATATATATATAAATGTGTCTCTGTGTGTGTATGTATATGTATTTTTGTATATATATTTACATTTGCTTAAAGAGGTATATAGTCTGTATTTTCTCATCATATTTCCCTCACATTTCCTACAGTTTAAAGATACAGTGTTAGTTTAGCAGGCAACCCTTCACCGAGCCTGTGAGACTGTTTGTATTAAAGTTGGTTTCTGCATTGTACATACAGAGGCCATGTTAGGCTCCAATTCCTTGTAACCTTAAGAACAAAAACACATTTTGAAAGTAAATGGATGGAATTTATTTGTGGCTTTTCTATTAATTATGTGGTATTTACATCTAATGATGTATTAATAAGACAGAATAGTGGTGCTGTTTTTAGCACTGGTTCCTGTAATTCCAAGAGAATGAATTTGAATCCCAGTCTCACTCTAGAGTTTACACACACTCACAGTGCTTACATTTTCCTAGATTTTCCACCCAAACACCTGTCTGTTAGATTAACCGATAATTCAAAATTGGGCTATTGAAAATGAGTCTGGAAGTGTATTTTGCAATTAAGGGCTGCCTTCAGCAGCATGTCCTCAGAAAAGGTTCCAGCTGACTGTGAAGCTTAAATTGGGTTGCATGGATGTAGAGAATGGATGAATTGGACGATATATTAAGAAAATAAGAAATGGTATTGGAAGAACTTTGAATTACTGAGACTCTCAAATTCTTGGTCAATCACTGTATTAATTTTCTCTAATAGTCTGTGCTATGAAGATGGTGCAATAAAACAAATATGATATACACATATCCTTAGAAAAAAAACAAACTTTACAGCTTAGTACAGGTTAAACCAGCAATGATTAAATCTCAGTAACTGACTGGTTAGCTAACCTGGGGGAATACAAGTGGGCTGAAATGAATGGTCATTAACAGGCCAGCATAGCCTGGAATGGGAGTGATAGGTAAAATTTATGATGCTTCTTTGGCCCTTTAGGAGTAAACCCTGGGCTAGAATGGGGGCTTTGAGTGGTGGATGAATAGAATTACATGAATTAGGAGTTGGCTTATCTTACTGGTCTGGGAGGTACATCAAGAAAGTTGGACTAAGATAAAGACAGAGGTAACAAAGATGCTCACTCTCTGTTGCATCTTCCATCCTTATAAGAGGTCATGCCATCATTTTCTCCATTCAAAGACTATGCAGGATCAAATAACATAACAAAACCACCTGCTAGTTTAAGCAAGATGAATTAATTATTGCCCAGGTTGTATTAACAGAATTTTGCCAAAACTCACATTTGAACTCTGCTTATATTTTGTGCATATTTTATATTATTTATATGCTAAATATAATAATAATAATAATAAATGTGTAACCTTTTCTCTCCTCCCTGTTCTAACTTTATGTCTAATTGCCTGAGGTTACAGATATAAGTAGGGGAAGTGTTAAACTACAGTAGCAGTCATCCCTGACAGAGAGGTAAAAGTATTGGGCTGGAGGCATTCTTTTAGGGCTACAAAATAAAGAGTATTAAAGGGGAACAAGGTTATACTATGACCCTACCACAACAAAATAGCCTGTATTTTTCCAGTATCCCAGAATACTCAACAATCAGATTAAACTGTTCAAGTTTATTGTCTTGTGTATATACTGTATTCTTACTTGTATGTCTCTTCAGAACAATTAACACACGGACCAAAAAAGTATGACAAACATGATACATATATATATTGTGATGAATGGAATGATGACTGGAGTCCCAAAGAAAGTGGTGGTGCCAACCGGACAACCCTGTTTAATGCTAGTGTCCAGAAAACAGAACAGAAACAAGAATTCAGTGATGCAAAAGAAAACAGGCATCTTATATGCCTGCTTATCCAACTAGTCTCTTTGGAATAAGGGGCTCACATGAGCGACTCAGTCACAGGGAGTTTTGACATGCGGAGGCTTCTCCCTGAAATAAGACATCCTCATCTGGGAATGTCTTGGCTTTATAGCATCCCAGTCTGAAGGGGCGAGGCCTTTGGAACTTTGTGGGCTGAGTTTAGTTGCCTTCATGGGGCAGTTTCTCAGCATTGTAGAAGCAAAAAGAGATGGCACAGTTAGCGACCATGCCCCCTATTGTCCTGGGGTGGTAATGCCTACCTCTGGAGAGTCCAGATGGTGATCCTCAGCAGCCAATGCATGACAATGTAAATATTGTATACACACACTCATTTATATATACGACGACGAATAATGTCCGCAGGTTTAACACCTTCCGCAAACAAAAAGCGAATCACTGCCCTCATTTCCTCCTTGGTACAGATCGACAATGGAGCTGTCATGTTTAACGGTCTGCTACACTCCAACGAATAACGCGGGAATAAGAGTTACACGTTGTATAGAAGTGTTGGCGACTACACTCATTCAGCGCTGGATATGAGCAGTGTTACCAAACTCTGAAAAGAGAAATTAAAAAAAATCCCTTTACTTTTTGACTTCCCCTCGTATATATATATATATATATATATATATATATATATATATATATATATATATATATATATATATTGTGGAAGATGAATGACCCGGACACAGACAGGCGGACATGTTCCAATCACCCAACACACATTTATTATACAGTAATCCCTCCTCCATCGTGGGGGTTGCGTTCCAGAGCCACCTGCGAAATAAGAAAATCCGCGAAGTAGAAACCATATGTTTATATGGTTATTTTTATATTGTCATGCTTGGGTCACAGATTTGTGCAGAAACACAGGGGGTTGTAGAGAGACAGGAACGTTATTCAAACACTGCAAACAAACATTTGTCTCTTTTTCAAAAGTTTAAACTGTGCTCCATGACAAGACAGAGATGACAGTTCCGTCTCACAATTAAAAGAATGCAAACATATCTTCCTCTTCAAAGGAGTGCGCGTCAGGAGCACAGAATGTCAGAAAGAGAGAGGAAAGCAAACAAATCAATAGGGCTGTTTGGCTTTTAAGTATGTGAAGCACCACAGCACAAAGCTGTTGAAGGCGGCAGCTCACACCCCCTCCGTCAGGAGCAGAGAGAGAGAGAGACAGAGAAAAACAAACAAGCAAAAATCAATACGTGCCCTTCAAGCTTTTAAGTATGCGAAGCACCGTGCAGCATGTCGCTTCACGAAGCAGCTGCACAGAAGGTAGCAACGTGAAGATAATCTTTCAGCATTTTTAGACGAGCGTCCGTATCGTCTAGGTGTGCGAACAGCCCCCCTGCTCAATCCCCCTACGTCAGGATCAGAGAAAGTCAGCGCAAGAGAGAGAGAGAGAAAAGTAAGTTGGGTAGCTTCTCAGCCATCTGCCAATAGCGTCCCTTGTATGAAATCAACTTGTCAAACCAACTGAGGAAGCATGTACCAGAAATTAAAAGACCCATTGTCCGCAGAAATCCGCGAACCAGCAAAAAATCCGCGATATATATTTAAATATGCTTACATATAAAATCCGCGATAGAGTGAATCTGCGAAAGGCGAAGCGCGATATAGCGAGGGATTACTGTACATTATTTACACTAATAAAGTGCACCACAAACTCCTAAAGTCCCCAAAGTCCAACCCTTCAAATGCCTTTTCCTTCTTCAGGCCGCCTCCTTGCCTCCTTGCCTCCTCCAAGACCTTGTCCTTCCTTCTCTCCCGACTTCAGCCCCTGAACGGAGGGAGGCGGCCCCTTTTATAATCACCTGGATGTGCTCCAGATGCCTCCTGACAATCTTCCCCCCAGCATTTCCGGGTGTGGCGGAAGTGCTGAGGTCCAGAGCTCTAAAGGCATTGGGGTGCCCCCTGGCAGGGATCACGGGCACCTACAGGGTTGAGCTTCAAAGCTCTGTACCTGTGGTCCCCATAGCCACCAGGGCGGTCGCCCCCACATGGTCTGGGGGAGGCGTAAGCCCTCCTCTGGTCATCCGGGGCGTCCCAGCTGGGTCACCCCCCCCCCCCAGCCACCTGTGATAATATATATATATATATATATATATATATATATATATATATATATATTGGCAGATGGCCGGTACCCTTACCCGGATGGAATGCCTATGCCATGGAAGGACTGGGGGAGAGAGCGTGCATGGGGATCATTGGACTTTGTACTATTCAGCCCTGTTGGGTTCCATGGGTGCTCCAGGGACTGCAGAACCCTACTTCATAGGGCTTCCACATCACCTGGAAGTGTTTCTAGGCCATGTTAACAGGCCACCTGAAGTACTCCCGGGTTCAAAGTTAAATAAGCCAGCTGGCACTGCTGCAGGAGATAGAGTCAGGAGGGAGAAGACAAAACTTGCTGGAGGAAGGAGGCATGTGGAGATGGAGACAGAAAAATAAGAGAATGAAGACAGTCCTGAGTGATTTTGTTGTACTGTGCTTTGTGCATTGGTGTTGGGGGAAACAATATGGGAAATCTTTCCCACCTAAATAAAAAGTATTTGTTGTGCAAAACTTGTGTCTGTGTCTACTTGTTGCAGGTTTGGGGAACTGGAGTGCCCCCTACAGGCCACTATATTGTTTGACTTTCTAAGGCACTTAATGTTCTGTATGTTCAGACTGAAGAGAAGGTGGCTGGGTGCCAGTAATATTCTATGACATCTCCACCACCATCTGCAGTGCTGTAGCTTCTTTAGCTGAGCAGTTGCCATACCAGGATGTTACGTAGTAGGTGATGATTGACTCCACTGTGCATCTTTTGATACTAATTTAATTTACAAAGTTTATTCTAGTACAATATTAAAAGAAAAAAGAACAAACAAATTGCAAAGCTAATTCTGGCAAATTCATTTGAATCCCAAGATTATGTAGAATTTTTCAAGGTCTCTTGAAGTTCCCCTTATCATTTTATTCTTTCAAGGCAGATTTTTTAAAAAAAGAAATAATTTAATTAGTGAAAATCTTGATGAAATTAATTTTCCCTGAAAATATAGTCCTTGGAAACAATAAACTGGATGGAATAATTAAAACATTCAAAGAGGACACCCTGCAGCCTTATTTGCTTACATAAATCATACAAAGTGTGCGATGACATTCCTTAATGAAACCACAAAAAGTGTCATATTGTCTTCATTAAGGCTTGAAAAACTTCATTGTGTCTTTTTCATAGTTTGGAAAGCGCTGTGATATAGAGGACATCTGTAGGACTACCTTGAAAATGACCAGGTTTTCAGTAGGAGTTGAACTGCTTGGCTCAATTTGTAACTTTTGGAAGCTGATGCAGTCCAACTTAATTGCTCTCTGTATTATTTTCATCAAAACATTTTTAAGTGTGTATCTTTTGCAAAAAGTCAGATAGCTGTATCATCCATATGCAGCTATTTCACAGATATTGATCAGTGTATGGGACACAGCAGTGGGGCAGCGGATGAGTTCTGGTCACTCTTATTTTCTCTGGGCAATCTCATTTCCTGCCCTGCATAATTGTGTGTGTATGTGTGTGTATAAATATGCTTAAACCTGTGATGACCTCTCAGACTGTTAAAGTTTAGTTCTTGCTTTTTGTCCTGTGCCACCTGATTGTCTTCCACACTGTGGAGTTCTGTAACCGATACATTACTTCCAGAAAAAAAAAATTGATGGATGCACAGAATTAGATGATGGTTTTAACATCTAAAACCACCTTCTAACTATGCCATTGGTCATAAAACTTGATGAAACACAATTGATGAATCACAGATGAAATGTTATATAAATAAATATAAGGTACTAGCTATGTACTGTAAGCCTATGCTGTAAAAAGCCTGGGGTTTTAGAAACTATCGAAATCGTCAGAAAAAAAATTGAAATGCAGACATCTCAGGTAATTGAAAGGAACTTCTCTGGGCATCTCTCTCCTAGAAGGATTAGTTTTGCCGACGTACTTGCATTGCTTATGTATTAGCAGCAGGAGGAAAAGTAAAAAGGATTTGTCGATGTTAGAAGCTAAGCGACTTTGTCTTTCTTCTTTCTTTCTTCTGGGATGGACAGACACACACACACACTTCCATGCGTAGACATTTATATATAAGATTACATATAAAAATGAGAAATGTTAGATTTGAATTTACAATGTGAGTTCTAAAACTTGAGAGTACACCTTATGGGAAGGACCTAGGAGTCATAGCAGACTGGTCACTATTTACTTCAAGACAATATGTAGAAATGATTAAGAAAGGTAATAGGATATTAGGTTGCATATCACAATGTGTTCAGTACAAGTAAGAACAGTTATGCTTAAGTTATATAACTCACAGATGAGACCTTATATGGAGTACTATGTTTAGATTGTAGTTTCTGTATTACAACATGAAGCAGAGCTAGAAAACGTGCAGAGGAGAGCGACTAGACTGATTCCAGGACTGAGAGATGTGAGCTATGAGGACAGACTGAAAAAGTTGAACCTTTTTAGTTCCAACAGAAATTGAGAGGTGACATGATCAAAATGTTTAAAATTATGAAGGGAATTAGTGCAGTGGATTCCATCTGAAACTTTAAAATAAACTCTACAACAGGAACACTTGGACACAATTCGAAACTTGTTAAGGGCAGATTTCACATAGCTGTGAGAAAGTTTTTCTTCACACAAAGAACCACAGACACATTCAATAAATTACCAAGTATTGTGGTGGAGAGTAGTATTTTAGGTAATTTGAAATGTCTACTTGATGTTATTATGGAGAATCTAGGTGAATATGAAAGATAAGCTGGTAGGGATAAATTGCCTGTTCTCATTACAATTGTAGTAATGTTCTAACTAGGGACTAATAGTTATCTTGCTGTGGTAAACATGAAAGATTAAGAAAGAGTCGAATGAGTGTTGCATTCAAGTAAAGATAATGAGGAGGTAATATTCCCTTTTCAAGAAGAACATTACAGTTTATAATTCATTGTCAGAATGAAACACAACACTCCAAAAATAATGAATTCTGCAGAGAGCTCTCTGAAAAGTGAAGTTGTTCTTCTATAATATAAGGTATAATAGATTCTTACGAATGAAGAAGAAAAGTGGTGGAGGGTGATGATGTTCCTCTTCTTGCTGGCACTGGACCTGTTTCCTGTTACCATAGGGTCTGTCACTAAATATGCATTTTTACCAGTTTTCCAGAAGAAAATAATGTATTCATAGCATACACAAAAAAAAGTCATAAGATTAAGATAACAGATTACAAACAAATATCAAATATACAAACTGAGTACAAGAAAAACAATACTGCATACAATAAATAACATTGCGACACAGACAGCTAACCAAATGAGCTTGGGTACAACTGATAGATTTTAATAGCAAGTATTTGTAACATGCATATCATGGCTACATCATTTGCATATCATGGCTACTAAGCATTGTGTGATGCCAGTGTGGTTACACTATAAATAAAAGCAACTCACATTATAAATTCTCCAATCTTACACTACATATGTGAAAACGTTAGAGTCTTAACACATAAGCGAACAAAAATAACTAAATATCTTCCAGAATTAGATCACTTATTTTGAATATGATTTAATTCCACCTTTATGTTTGGTTTGTCCTTGTAATATTTTGTAATATAAAATACTTATTAAGTGCAACAGCTCTATTAATGACTTTGTCGACTCTGGTTTAAAATCTCTGCTATCTTTTCACAACATCTGTTCAAAAGATTATTTCTATCATCCTGTTGATCATGACGTTGACAGTGATCCATAAAACACCACTAGTTCTTCAAAGACAGAAATAGACAAATGTCAAGTGAAAGTGCTCATTTAAAGCACGTACAGCTAGTTTGTTGGGACCTAAATAGAGCTGAACAAACTAGAAAGCCACCAAACATCACCAAGTTAAAGTTGTTCTGTAAAAATTCCTCTGGGGTAATGGTAAGAACTATTCAACACTAAGAGAAAATGATCTGTAAAAATTTCTTAAACGTGAGTCACCTACCAAATGAATGCTTTAACTTACGGTTGTCATGTTTTTCCAATGTGGTTACTTCTGTCAAATATTATGAGTTGTTGAGAGCTGAGTAAACATCTTAATATCAAGTAGAAATCAGTGTCTAACTGTGGTCAGAGTGCCATTGTATTGCAAGGCCCACACACACACACACACACCGACACATCCTGCTTAAAACCGAAAAAGCTAAAGGGATCGTCAGGACCCATTTTCACAGTCTGTACTCATACTTAAAATCCAGATCAAGTGAGCTTCTTCCCTTTTGCTCCCTTGGGTGATTTTGGGCCTGACCTGTGGACACCTGCATTAAGGTGTGACCGGTGTACCATCCCAGTGAAAATCTTCACTTGCTACTGTCCCTGGAGCGGGTCACACTCAGGGGGATGCTTGACACCAGAAGTGAGAGCCCTGCAGGGGCTTTTTCACCCGGTTTACACTTACACTTTTTCAGCACACTCTTGTTGTGTCTGAAAAGTCTAGCTCAAATATGTTCAGTGTAAAATTTAATCAATTAAAAAAAGCAACTACAATACCAAGAGATTTTTGAACGTTCTATAAACAGATCTTATTTTATTAAATATTTTATTTTAATTACAAATGTTATTAACAATACCTAACTCTTGAATTTATTATCAGGGGTAGACATTTGCCTTACTGTGGAGAATGCTATATAATAAAAGTAAATTGCAATGAAACATGTTTGTCTGAAGCACAAATTAACAATTTACTATGATGAACAGTAAATGTAAATAATAATGACGCTGGGGAAATCTACAGAACCCTCAACACCAATCCATTTCACTGTTATCTATTTTCTAATTTGAGAGAGATTTTAGTCCCATATCTAGATTTCTCCACAGATTTCCAATGGTTCAAAATTTTGATAAACATTTTAATGGGCTGGCCATTTTTTAATTTCACCAAAAAGCATGTATCATATTCTTATAAGCAGAAAGCAAAAAAGTATTCCAAAGCCTGATTCGTTGCTTACAATAAGCTGTGGGAATATTATTAGTTTAAAATAATGTGTTCAGTTAAGGTCCATTTAATTTAGTTTCTGATTTGAAAAATGGGCAAACCTTAATAATTTACATCACAGTTGGTCACAAATACTCATAAAACTCAGTTTTCTGTTATGATACCACATTTGAAAAATACACAACACAATGTTTGTAAAACTGCATATCATTTCAGATCTTGCAAAGTTATATCAGTTATTTATAACCCTTTCATTTGGATGCAAGGTTTATGTTTACATAACTGTAATACAATTGGCTCCTATTTATTTTTTTTTACAAAATATCCATAGCATGCTCTAAATATTTTTGTGAATCCAAGTAAAATTTTAACCTACGGATAAAATAGTTAAATGAGAAGGGGACCTAAAAATTCCCGGAACTGGTCAATAGCAGGGGAGTAGGTGTAGTTGTCAACAGTGCTACTAGGTAACTCATGCCTACAGTCTTGTTATTCAGTTAACTGAGTGGTATTATGCTGAATAGATCAAATGAGTATTTCTGACATTTATTCTACAATCATATGCATAACTTTGATAGTTTTTTTCGTCCTAATTGAAAAATGCATAGCGATTTTTGCAGATGGACAGACTTGTTAATGAAGAGTTTCCCCATGAACAGACTGTTAATCAGCAACATTACACTAAACTGCTGAGGCGTCTGTAGGTAAGCATCAGGAAAAACATGTCTGGAGCAGCGACACACACAAAACTGCATTTTGCACCATGACAGTGCACCTACACACACGATGCTGTCAGTTAAAGAGATTCTCACCAAAAGCAAAGTACAGCCCAAATTTACCAGATCTCACTCTCTGTGACTTTTTTTTGTTTCCAGAATTTAAAATTGAGACTGAAGGGAAGATAATTTTTTATCATGGAAGAAATCCAGTAAAAAAAAGTAGGAGGCTTTAAACATTGTAACAAAAGATGAGTAAAAGAAATGTTTCCAGGAATAGAAGAAATCCTGAGACAAGTGTATTGCATCTCAAGGAGAATATTTTGCTGCTGGCTAGAATGGAATTTCTGTAAGTTGTATAGTAAAAGTGTTTTCAACAATGTTTGTTTTCCCTCTTGTAAATCAGTTAGTTAAAATTATATTCAAGCTACAGTAGGATAACACATATTAAGTGCTGTTAAACTATTAAATCTTATTTTTTTTCTTTTTATACAGTTCAAATGCACTATACAAAAGCCACCAATTTTGAAAGCTTTGTCAAAAAACAAGAAGTGCGGGTAACATGGAATTCTGCTAGGGCAACACCTTTAAAATATCATAAAATAGAAATTAATCAGCATTTTGTCAAATAGCATATCTCCAGTCAAAACCCTGGCAGAATCTGAACAAAACTGCTCAAAAGTCATTTGACATCTCCAGCTTTTGTCTAGTATTTAACTCCTATAGTTAATTATAGTAGAATTACAACGCATAACTTCATTACATATTAACACAGAGTATAGTATGGATGGGGACATTTCTCCTAATGCCGGGATATTTGGAATCACATATTTCTTTCTTAAAGACAATATTTTTGTTTTTTTGTTGGATGCACATAAAGATTCTTACTGCTGCCAACCTGAGAACACGCCACATACAATTGCCAATGTGAGAAACGGCTAGATGTAAAATCATTCATTACCATTGTCTGAACCATTTTGATGTGATTATGTAGTGATGGTTTTGCAATAACAACCTAAATCTCAAAAGAACTTTTGAAAATATTTAAATTGTACATTTTACAGTAAGTAGTATCAAGTATCAAGTAGTATCAACAGTAATAAATATGCATTGTGGCAGGTGGCCGGGTGTGGTCATCAGCCGCCTGCCTATTTAAGGGGCCGCCTCCCTTCAATCAAGGCTGGAGTCGGGTGAGGAGAAGGACGAGGTCAGAGAGGAGGCGGCAAGGAGAGGCCTGAAGTGTGTGTGAAAAGAGAGAGAGAGACGGCTGGGGAAGAAGCTGGGACAAAGAGAGGTGGCTTAAAGAGGAGCCTGGACTTTGGGAGACTGCTGGGGTTTGTGTTTGGTGGCGGTGCACTTAAGACTGTGTAATATAATTAGTGTAAATAAATGTGTGGTGATGGCTTTAAATGTGTCTGCCTGCCTGTGTCCGGGCCGTACTCATTCACAGCATTTATAATTACATGAACCTTAACTCAGCCATTTTGGAGTGATGCATTTTTTGCCCACCTCCACCTTACAACTGCCCTTCCTGATTAAATTTTTGAAATTCCATTCATACTAGATTTTAAGATGGTTCACCTTTATCATATATGCAAAATACAATTAAGATCAACACCTATTTTGAAATAATAGACAGTTTTTGGGTTGCTCCCCTTCATTGCAACAGTCCCCTCCCTAATGAAAACTTTAGCTTAAACTTTAAGTTGGACCAAATGGAAACAACATGAAAAACTTTGTAAAAATTGGTGCAGTCATTTTTACAGGGTTAACAAACAAACAAATAGCCAAACAGAAAGTAAAAGAGACAGGTTGTGATATAAGGGTTGAAATGAGGTCCTTAGTGTGCAAAACAGATGGATAACATCAAAAACCACTAAAAAATAAAAAAAACAATATTATGATTATTTATATAGATGAAAGATACTGACAGGTGAACAAACCTGCTTAATACAGTACAGTAAACTCATGGTCTCAATGATTCATCAGCACTTAAAAAGTATAAAATTGAAAGACCAAAACATAGAAAATATTTCAAGTATTATTTGATACTTTTAAAAACGATATTAATTGCTTGAAAAATCATTATTCTGCAAAGATGTTACAAATTTAGGCTTAGTCTTTCAGTTATTTTGTATTCATTGAACGTGGTAGTCATTCACACACGCTAGCTGTTATATTACATTCACTAGTACAGATGAAGTAATTCAGCACACTGTATAGAGTTTTCACCTCTCAAATACTTATTTATATCTTTACATTTGTTTCCTACCACATTCAAAAGATGTGTAGCTAAAGCTGATCATCTATTCTAAACTGATATTCTGTCAATACAAAGTGCACATTGTCACGCAGGTGCATCTGAAGTTTGCCTTCCAGGTTCATCTGAGGTAAGCACTACAACTCCAGGACACGAGGAGTCATTGCCACTGATGATATCATCTCCTTTTCCTCCCAAAACCCTGACAACCACCCACAGACTGAAATTGACTCCACCCCTTTTGGTCCCTCTGCTTTAAAACTGACCAATGAGCAGAGCTCCCTCCTGAGTACGGACACACCCAACAGAAGACTAAATCCTCTTGCTAATACCTTTGTTATCATTACTTTTCATTTTTGCCTTGATTTGATATGCCATTCAGTGCCAGGTTCAGATCTTGGACTTTGTAAATATTAAAAGGAGCAACCCAGTTGGTGTCCCAACATTTTCTCTGTGACCAGTGTGTTCCCTCAGTTGACAACAGTGTGTATTGTTGCCTTATACCCCATGCTTCTGGTCTGAGCACAGACTCTTGAGAACCCTGAATTGAAATGTGCAGGTTGGAAAGATGAAGACTGAAAGAAAATTCTGTCATTGTCATAAAGTGTTTGATATGGATAGAAAACTATATAGTTTAGAATATAACAGGGTAAGTGATATGTAAATTGCTTTAGAGATTTAAAACATTTGTATAACTTACTAACCAAATTACTAACTTACTAACTACATTTTGTGGGAAATGCATTCTACAATAAAATAGCACAAATATTGTTTCTGAATATGTAGCTGAAGGGTGGTAAATACGGAAACAGAACTGGAATACATTTGCATGCTAATGTCAAGAAATTATTGTAAATCTGTAAACTAAGAAAGCAAAGTTCAAAAAAGAAAAATATATTTCTGTGGAGATGAAACTTAATAACAGCAGTTAAAGGCAGATTTCAGCCTTTGCATGAACACGGAAATAATGAAAAAACATTATCGCAATATTGTGCTTTTTATTATGTAGGAGCACATCATCAGCTAGTATTTACAGTACATTGCGTGGTGATTTCAAATCTACTAATAGCTGCCCTAAAACGATTTTATTTGAAGAATTTGTTTAGAACAGAACCCAGCATTCATCAAGTAGGGCTGATTACATGGTTTGTTTGAAACATAAGTTAATATAATGTGACACATTATTGCACAAAAACGTATTTCCTTTCACAGCACTGCTAATGTACCAAACTGTTTTAATTATCTCAGTTTTCATAATTACACAAGATACAGTTGTGTGCTTGCGAACACAGTAGTCAAAATGAGCATAAGATATACATTGGTAGATTGTGTAGTTTGAGCAAGTATAAAACATGACCGCATTTCAATAAAGGTGTAATCATGCCAATTTCATGCATTCATTTGGGTCTACCAAAGGCAATGCTATCTTTTAATGTCTGTGCAATTGTAACTGAATATGAGATACCTACATGTACCTTAACTATCCATCCATCCATCCATTATCCAACCCGCTATATCCTAACTACAGGGTCACGGGGGTCTGCTGGAGCCAATCCCAGCTAACACAGGGCGCAAGGCAGGAAACAAACCCTGGGCAGGGCACCAGCCCACGAATAACAAATAACTAATAAATTTTGTTCTCAAGGGGAGCAAGCAAGCAAATTGCATACTGAAACAATAGACAATTAATAGAAATCTGCAAGTTTGATCAGAGGCAATGCAGCTTCACAAAGCTCAAATTATATAAATACAATAAATATGAGAGAAAAAAATAATTTAGATAAAAAAAAATCAATAACATATTTCCAGTTTTACTTACACAAAAATATCTTGCTTAAAATCAGTATTCTCAGTGCATAGCTTAAAACATTACTTTTCTATTTTGTTCTTTATTATTCATCCAATTCAAACTCATTTTTTAGACCTCAGGGCCAGGAAGGTCTATAGCTCTGTAATAAAAAAAATATCCAGTCCTGGAAGTCATCTGCGTCTGTCTTTAGTTCACACGCACACACGCACGCACACACACACACACACACACACACACACACACACACACGCTCACACACCAGTTGAGGTTAGAGATGCCAGGCACATTCATATTTTGAAATGGGTGAGGAAGATAGAGAACTTAGACAACACCATACATAACAAGAATATGTAAAATCCAATCAGATAGTGGCTGATTTCCTGGTCAGAATTCAAGTCCAATATCATGGAGGTGTGAGGTACGGAATTGTTGAGCAACTATATTATCTTTTTCAGTTCAGTTACAAATGCACATATGAAGAAAAATGTTTCTGTATGCACACCACATCCTGATATGGCACCAGCTTTGCAACCACAGTGCCCCTTATTCTACTCAACAATATTACAAGTTGTCTTGCTATTGACAGGTCTTCCTTTTCATAGTTTGTTTCCTACTATTTTGTTATTGTATGTTACCACAGCCAGTACTATGATATTATGTTTAGAATTCGATTCCAACTCAATTCTTGGCTGCAAAACTTTCTCTGTGGAATCTAAATTATTATCTGTATTTATTTGTATTTCCTTCTTTCTAAGCTGATGGAAAAACTGGTGCTAACGCATGGAATATGATCAGGTGCCAACAAGATTAATCAACGGGTCTTGGATTTTTTTCTTGCCCTTATAACTACTGGGGTATACACCTGCAGCTACAAACTTGGGCTAAAAAGGTACAAAAAAGAACAACTCTAGTTTTGCATAGGCTGAAAGAACAGTTCTCCTTCCTTTTTAAAAATCCTAGCATATTGCCATGAGAAGAGTCTGCTGTAGCATGAATAAAAAGGCAAGGGACCCTTTTCCCTAAGTGTAAATTGATTATATTTGTAAGGTATTCAGCTTAATGTATAATTTTAGGTGTACACTACATTTTTCCTGTTAATTTTAAATTCTTATTGGTGATTTTATGCTATTTCAATACTTTTTCCACTTCCTACAAAGAGAGCAGAACAAACAATTGGGTACTGGGAGTTCTCAATTGCAACTCTAGTGGTTGTCAACTCATTTTACACTGGGAGGTGGGGCAAACTGTGACAGTCTATACATCTGCAAGCGAAATCAATGTGAAAATATGTAACTATGCCCAACATAGGGAATATATGTCACAGAGACATGTTGACATTTGATTAACATTATTGCTCACCACATCTTGAAACACTAGAACCTATTTGGAATAAGATCATCACATAGGAACGTCTTTCTAAGTAGGTCTTAAGACACAGAAATGTTTAAACAGAAACCAGACTTGGTTATTTTGGAACAGAAATAATAAATTCTTACCCAATTCCGAAAAGGCTTTGGACAGTTCTTTGAAGAAAATAAATTATTTATTCTAATTTAGGTAAAATAAGCCAACTTTTACTCAATGAGTTAATGAGGGCAGGCTAGGTAGATGAGGAGCAGGCAATTTAAAATAAGATATCAAAATACACATTTCATGGCATATTCCTGTATCATGTGATGTTCCTCTTAGTGATAACTTACTAATTTATTCCATTTCATTTTTCATAAATAATTCAATAATTAAACAGGAGCAAGAATCATTCACATCTCTGCCTTATTCCCTATGAGTTTCTCTTCTTGTCACCTCAAATTCCAAATCCACATTCATACATAATGACATATTGTACATATGTCTAACACGAGCAACCCATTGCCTAACAACTCTAAATACTGCTATTAGAGGATTTGGAGTTATTGTAAATCCAGAGCTATCTGACAATTAAGTAAAACTATTTTACCAAAACTATCTAAGTTTAGGAACCTCCTAAAACATTTCCCAAAACAATTCAAAAGTATCAAAAACCTCTGACTTGACTGTCATAGTCACCAGTGTCCTGACACACTTTTGCTGAAAAATTTGTTGGCTGACAGACCGCAGTGTTTGTGTATCAAAGATAACATGTACAGCATTGTTCATAATGGCCCTCTGTTTTGTTTTAATTCTCTCCTTTGCTACAACCTTCAGGGAGTCCAGAGTGTGTCCCATAACTGAGCTTGCCCTTTTAATTAGCTTGTTGATTTGGTGGGCCTCTCTTTAAGTGATGTTACCAGCCCAGCACACCACAGCATAGAAAATCACACTGGCCATCACAGAGATGTAGAAGATGTGAAGGAGGTCATTAACCACATTAAAAGACATATAACATACTGTATCTATAATATTTTCTAGAATTTTAGTTGTGTATGGTTAAAAGTTTTTAACTGAATTTCCCCATGATTTACACAAATTGATGATGAAGGTATCTTACTATCTTGGCTGAATTCCATCATAGATAAAAAATCCCATTCCCAGTATTGCCTTAGATCATCTTTGGATGCACTCTTTATCATTGCTTAATGGAATAGTTTCAACCGCAGATATTTATGGAAAGACAGGAAAGTAGGACATGTTTTTGGTTAACAAACAAGCAGAGTGTTACTGGAAGGCTACATTTAAGGTGTAATTGTTCATATGATACATACATCTATACAGCAGTGCCTAACCATCCAAATACATTAAAACATTTTGAAAATATCCCTTTTAAATTTTTATCAAAATTAAAAATTCTAAGAATTATATTTATCTTTCTATATTTTCTATATTTCCAAATATTTCTAGTCTAAATTCATATTTACCACTGAAAAATATGTCCCATCTATGGCACTGCAACAAGAACAGTCCAACAGTGGCAAGACATTAAAACTCAATAAATACTGAAGGTGAAATAGATTAAAACTTACCTCGTTTATGTAAAAAATCAGTAAATGAAATGATAAAATAAAGAGCTTAAGGACCTGTTACACAAACCAGCTGTTTAGTTCAATGTTTGGCATGCCTAGCCAGCTGTGTTTACACTAAACATCAGTGAAACTCTTACGCCATGGGATGAAAACAAATATGATTTCTGACAGCGCCATCAAACCAAACTTTTACACTTTAGATACATGCTGTGCCATCAAAAATATCTTTTTAGCAGTTGTTAGTAATGTGAGCTTAGAGGTTATCTCCAGGTCCCTGGAAACGATTGGAAAACCATACTGACAAGCAAGGTGTTACTCTCAGTAATGCCTTTCATCTTTTGCCCTCAGACATGGTAAGACATCTTACCAGAAGTTTGATGTCCTGCCCAGGATTTTCGCTCTTTCTTCAAATCTCATTATATGGAATTTCATACGTTTTTCTAAGTTGGTGTTCATTGTTGAACCAGCATCTGACAGCATCAGAGTCACAACCGGGAGCATCTGACTAGAAAAGTCACAGCAACACTCTGTAGTACATTTTTTGATTTATTTTGGCCCTTCCATGTCATTAAAAAGGATTTGCCGCAAGGTGCCCCAAATGTTTATCCTGTATCTTCTCTTTTCTTACACAGTGTAAAGTCGAACATGGTAATTAAGGATAATTACAAAATATTTAACTAAAGTCAAGTGTGATAGTGAACAGTTAAGAACAAAATGCGTGGGGGGGAGGCACTCTGTGGCACCCTCCTCATTTTGGTGCTCTAAGCACATGCTGATTTTTGCCAAGTGTTTAATCCAGGAATGACTGTAACTCCAATTTTTCAGAAAAATTTTCAAAACAAAAGTGGTTAAATATAAAATATTTCCACTGTCTGTTGTGACAGTAGGGGGCGCTGTTGCACCTCCAAACCCACAGACAACACGCCAAAACACCAGGTAAAAAAGTCCCAGTAATATTTATTATTACAATAATGTGCACAAAGCACCTCCACTCCCACAATACACAATAATAATCAATAAATCAATACTATAATCAAATCCTCCACTCCACCCAGCAGCTCTGTTGCACTGCCTCCCAACTCTGGCTCAGTCTGCTGGGTTTCCCACAGTCCTTTTTATAGTCATTGACCCGGAAGTGCTTCTGTCCTTCAGTCTATGTGATGCCATAGCACTTCCTGGTCAGATGAAAACTCTTCCTTTTTCTTCAGCCCGGAAGTACTTCATTTCTTCCGTCCCCGTGACGAGGTAGTACTTCCAGGCTATAATAGAAACACTCATGCCTCCCTGCAGCATCCCCTGGCGGCCCCCACGGTATCCAGCAGGGCTGTGAAGCCGAACTCCATTGTCCATGATGCCCTGCGGGAATTCGGGGCACCTCCATATTGCAGGAAGGACTCCATCTAGTGGCCTGGGGGTGTTGGCCGGGATAAACTGCTGGCCATCCCTCATACTGTTTTAAATGTTTTTACAGTGCTCAAACTCTTTTGAAACAAGATAAAAATAATCAGATCAGTAGCAAATTGTCATGCCCACTCAACAAAACCCCATCCATTTTCAGACTCCTGCACTTAGCAGAGTTTGCGGAGTTCATGGTGTTTACTCCTGTCAAGTATGTGTTGATGTTGTTTTTGGTATCTGTTCATAACATGTTTTATTTTTGTTATTTAAAGATTTGGTCCACAAACTGTAAGTGTGCTGCCAACAAGAGTATATTGAACATTGCATTACCCTCTGTCCAAATTCATTTTTAGAATACTGAGATGGATGGAAGTTTGACTTAGAGTTGTCATTATTTCCAACTGTCTTGATTTGTCATGCTGTTCGGCAAACTTAAAAATCAGAATCATCACTCCTTTATTTTTATTTGGTTAAACAAGACTAGTATTCATTCTGACTGGAAGATATAAAATGCTGTTGGTAAATACGCAATTGAAAATTCCTACTACCATCAAAATCAAAGGAGGAAGATGCAAACTTGGTAGATGACTAGCATCACACAAACTTTGAAGCTTAAATACGCAGAGTACTGTGTTAACTTCATATAACAGATGGAGAACTAGGTGTAACAGGCAGGCTTGAAAAGACCTTTGTTGAAAATAGTCCTCATAGGGGTTTTCAGAATTTGGAAGAAATGCCAAGTATGCCATAAACTTGAAATATAAAAGAAAAAAAAATCTTTCTGCTTTTTATCTATACACTTAAATCAAACAAAAGACCTGTGACCTTTTCCCAAGACTCCAGAAGAGGACATTAAGTGCCCAGTTAAAAAAAGTAATAAATAAAGTGCGAAAGGTGCTGCTTACAGCACACAGTGAAACCTTTTAAAAGTTTGTATTTGGCCTCCAGATGATTCATTAATTAGCACCACACCTTGCAGCAGCTGTCACAGCACTGTGAAAACAGCTGTGCTGTAGCAAGAGCTACCGGGAAATTAAAAAAAAAATCATGTACATTCACCTTTTATTCCTGTTGATTCTCGGCAGATAGAGCTCAGGCCATTTCTGAAGTAGGTGCCCCTTTTCTAACAAGATTACCTGCTTTTTGCCTGTTCAAAGGTCAAGTATTTCACCGTTACTCCTCTCGCCATGGCTGAACAAGAGAAGAATTCCGCATTTCGTCTGGTTGGTAGCTGATCTGCATGCAGCTGTTTATTTTGAATGCCTACTAAATTATTTTTCTGATTCCTTACATTATTAATACTGTATATTATTTTACTGCTTCCCGACATTATTTAATTTTTTTTTTATTTCAACTGCACTGCCGTTAGCACATATACTCTCACTGCCTATTTCTCTGTACCCAGAAACCTTCCAGAGGTTAATTTTAAGATCTTTTACCACTGCAATACTTTTCAATGAAATTTATTTTTGATTCTGATCACTCGCACTTTGAGTGCTTCTAGGCAAAAGATCATTTTATAATGCTACAGGAATTATTCCAATCAATTATCCACACTCCTTTCACCAGGGATGACATTTTAGATGTTTTGGAAAATAGCGTGGAATTCAAATTCACTAGGGGCCTGAAAGCAAACAACAGTAAAGTACATACATTCTGTCTCTAGTATTATATGGCTCTTTTTTTTTAAACATAAAATGACTTTGCTGCTATTTATCTGCCATAACCCACAGACTTACTTTCTTCAAGGTAATAACACAGCAATTCCACAGTTGCTTCTGCATTATAGTTTCATGTTTAGGTCTATTACTTTTCTCTCCACATTTACAGTTTCCATGTTAAATGTCTACTGAATGAAAAAAAGACTTATTTTATTCATTTATTCATTTTTTACATTCACATTTTCCAGTATAGCATCTGTTCAGATAACACTGGGTGCAAGGATAAAACCAAACCAAGCTGGGATGTGAGATCAGTCTAGGGCATATTCTCTCACACACTGCATGTCTTTGAGACTTGGGTTTAATCCAATGCTTTTAGAGAAAGGGTGAAACAGTCACAGAGAGAATGTGCCAGCTCCGCACATTGACTTGAATTTACAGCATTAATCACTTTGTTATTATATTGCCATGACTGTTTTTTTTTTTGTTTTTTTAGATTTTTTTTTATAGGTATAGAAACAGTTCTGGCAAAATAAAATTTATCATGCAATAAAGTATACTATACTAATAATAATTACATTTACAGTATATAGCGCTTTTCTTGCTACTCAAAGCGCTTAGACAGAGGGGGACCAATTCAACCACCCACCTGGATGATGCGACAGCTGCCATTATTCCGCCACTATACTCACCACACATTGAGTGAGAGAGCTAGCCAATTAGAGACAGGGGACGATTATGGGGCCAGAATGGATAGCGCCGTGATAAGCATTTTAGCCAGGATATCAGAATAAACTTTACTCTATTTGAAAGATGCCCAGGGATTTTTTAAAGACCACAGAGAGTCAGGATCTCGGTTTTACATTTCATCTGAAGGATAGCACCATATTTACATCACAGTGTCCCCATGACTGTACTGGGGCATTGAGGTCCACACACAGACCACAGGGTAAGCACCCCCTGATGGCCTCGTCAACACCAGCAGCAACCCAATCTTTTTGCAGAAGGTCTTCCATCCAATTACTGG
The DNA here is from genome assembly GCF_900747795.2 of Erpetoichthys calabaricus. Taxonomy (NCBI): domain Eukaryota; kingdom Metazoa; phylum Chordata; class Cladistia; order Polypteriformes; family Polypteridae; genus Erpetoichthys; species Erpetoichthys calabaricus. The sequence continues at coordinate 196,103,362 of NC_041394.2, forward strand.
CTGGGCCTGAACATACCTAACTTCAGGTGGATGACCTGTTCTGAGGTACATTACAACATTACATTTAGTTAATCCTCCCTTACTAAACAGCATTTAATATAGTGTTCAAAGATATTATGCATGTCAAAGTAGCACATAGCGTATTTCTGCTGGGAGCTGGGTTAGATTATTGGCCTAAACTCTCTCTTTGTGAAGTTTATACCTGTGCCAGGTGTAACATTGCTACCACTGTCACTCCAGTTTCATTCATTTCTGAAAAGTGTGTGTGTTATGTCACTTGGCATTTCCAAATTTTCCTTGGAATAGTGAGAGTGGTTGTGTACATGAGTGAACCTCATCAGGACTGGCATACATGTAAAGTTATTGGCCATACATACATGTATATATATTTTTTGTGATGATGAGCATTAAATGCTACTGCTCCATAGCTCCAGGGACCTTGGGATTGATGGTTTGTCTCTGTAGTCTTTTCATGCGTTGGTTTGCTATTCCTTGTTTGATTTCTCCAGTGTCTTCAATATAATTCAGCTATCCCTGTTAAGTGGAAACTCAGATATATGCAGTTGGATGAGCCTATGATGTCCTGGATAATGGACTATCTCTCAGGCAGACCGCAGTTTGTGAGACTAAAGGACTGAGCATCTGGTATGGATGTGAGCAACACTGGAGCACCACAAGAAACAGTACTGTCTCCATTTCTCTTCACTCCGTACACCTCCAACTACGTATTTAACACCAGGGGCCTCATGCACTGTATAAATGGTGTATACAAAAAAAAATGTTGTGTACACCCTTTTCCACGCTCACTTCGAGATGTATAAAAACTAAATTTGGCGTAAGGCCATACACATTTTTACAGCAGCCTCAGAGCTAGAGCGTACACATATGTCTGCTTTGTTTACACATATGCATACACATATGTCTGTTTTGCAAATGGGTAGCACCCAGAATCAAGGCAGTGCTACTGTTTCTATGTGTTTTCTCTTTCTTTTTTAGATTAGCATCCATGTTGCGGGTTTTATCAAATACACCAAAATTAATTGCATATTGTTTACAAATTTAAGGCACGTGTTTGTAATCAATCTGTAACAATATAATGGTGCACAGAATGGCCAAACTATTCTAACTGCCATGGCTGCTTTAGTGTTGTTAGAAGACATCCCAAATGGAAGAATTAGAAGAGAGTGCGTATTTAGAGATCATACTGATTTCTTGCCCCATGATGACAACTGGCTTCTAAGTCGACTTAGATTTCTGTGTGCCATTAGAATACTAGAATGTATAGTTGATATCATTTTTATGATGAAATGCATTAAAGTATGTACTGTATATTACATTTTATAGTTAAATTGTAAACTTCATTTAAATAATGTATACTGTTAATAATCAAACAAGTGGGGGCATGGTAGCGTGGCGGAAGCACTGCCTAGAGTTTATATGCTTTCCTGGTGTGTTTCCACTGCATGTTTTGTTTCCTTTCAAAGGCATACAGGTTAAGGGTTTTGGTGATGCTAAATTGATACTACTAGTGTATGTGTGTGCTCGTATTCACCCTGCAATGAGCTATACATATCATTATACATGTTTAGTTATTCCATCCATCCATCCATCAATCCATCCATCCATCCAGGATTGCATCCATCCCAGCAAGTACTGTGCGAGAGGCAGGAACAATCCCTGTACAGGGTGCTACCTCATCACAAAGTGAAAATGAGCACAAACTGCACTGGCAGCATCAACTTGGCATCACCAAATCCCCTAACCTGCATGTCTTTGGAAGGAAACCGAAGCACATGGAGGAAACCCACCAGGAAAACATACAGACTCCAACCAAGGATGTTATCCCCTTACTGCGAAGCAGAAGCACTACTGCTGCGCCACCGTGCCCCCTCATGTTTAATAAATGTGTTAATGCATTTCATCATGTAAATGATATCAAATATACATCTTAGTATTCTAAAATGTTCAGAGAGCTATAATATAATGATTGTAATGTATTCTGTGTGGTGATCACTACCTGTTCGCTCCTGTTGGCATAAGAGAAAGCCCATTTAAGAAGCACATAGTGATTAACGACTGGGTAAGGGAATACTTAGGATACAAAACTTTTAATGTGCTACTTTAGTTACGATGGGGTTTGGGAAACTGTGGTAAATTAAACAAAGATTTTAAGATGAAGTTTATGGCATTCTACTTTAATGACAAGATACTACCTTTAAGTGGCAGTTTCAATTCTTTTTCATTTTGGGCATTGTGCGACTTTCTGAACCTGAACTTTTGAGTGCTTTATTGCCTATATACCACTGCTTAAGCCATCAAATAGCATGTTTTTCCTTGCTTCCAATTCACTGACCTCCATTTTGCATTCGCTGAAATTCTCCATTTTTACATGTATTTTTGCCATTGTCTTTTAACAAAACTCTGAACAGAAGGGGCCATTTATATTGATTTGCATATTCAAATAAGCATAATTCTTGGAGGAGTTGGGGTGGGGCTGTAGGCACGTGCATGTGTATTAAAATTCACATTGATTGGAATTTATAAAGGGAAAGTGTGCAGAACTTTGCTTACGCAGTTTTATGCATCTGAATTTTTTTTGTGCGTACACATATTTCTAGTTTTGTCTGTATGCCATGTTTTATTGTGAATTCTACGCACAGCGTTATACATGAGGCCCCAGGTCATGTCTACTGCAGAAATTCTCAGATGACTCCACACTTATGGTATGTATTGATAAGGAGAATGAAACATAAAATAGGAGTCAGGTGGAGAACTTCGTACCTTGGTGGAGAAAAATATGTCTGTAAATAAACATCAGCAAAACTAAGGAACTGGTAATTGACTTTGGCTGCACCTCTATAATTGGTCACTGTTCAAGGAGTGGATGTACAGGTGGTCCACTCCTACAAGTTCTTGGAGGTCCACATCAATAACAGGTTGTACTGGTCTCATAACACAGAGGAATTATATAAAAAAGGTCAGAGCAGGCTCTTTTTTCGAAAGAGACCCCGTTTCTTTAATGTGGGTAGTTGTTCACATCTTCTACAACTCTTTGATGGCCAGTGTGATTTTTTTGTGCAAAAGTTGTGCTGGGCTGGTAGCATCAATTCAAGAGAGGCCCACCAAATCAACAAGATGATTAAAAAGTCTAGCTCTGCTATGGAATGCACTCTGGGCCTCCTGGAAGTTGTAGCAAAGGAAAGAGTTAAAAGAAAACTGTTATGAACAATGCACATTATCTCTCTGACATATTAACACTGAGGACTGTAAGCTTCACACAGAAGTGTGCCAAGAAACGCTACTGGGACTCCTTTATACCAATAGCAATACACCTACATAATGCCTTTATCTATCACAAATGGCAGATTATTTAAAAATTATCATTAATTCTACCATTAGCAGGTGGACACATTAGTGTGCCCCTGTAATCAGCTGGTATCCAATTCATAGCTGGTTTCTGCGAAGAGAAGTTTAAAATACCTATGAACCTTCAATGATAAAAGTAGATTCAGAGAATATATACACTGACTGGAGATCAGAAAAAAAATCTTGAGTGGTTATCTCGTCTGAAGACTGTTTTTACAAAATGGTTCTTACAACTTAAAAGTTAACAGCGGTGGAAAACGTTGCAAAACAGACATATGTAATATACTATGTATATTTCATAGTATCCATATGTAATTGGAATTGCCTTACTCTAGACATTTGCAGATGGTTTCTGTTTAATTATTGAATTCACTTGTTTTTTTCTTTTTGTTTGCCCTTCAGGGTTTACCTCAACTCTTTGCAGTAACATCTCACAGCCTTGTGGTTTACATGATTTCTTCTCAAAGGCAATCAGTTACACAAATCCCATTTTGAATCGGGTGCACCCAAATGCTCCTCTTGGTAATTCAACCTTGTTTAAAATAGTGGTGGGAACGACAGTTACCAATCTTTGATTTTAAAACATAGAAGATGAAAAAGCAAACCAAGATCTTTAATAAATTATCATAAATGACACATACTCTTCCAAGAAAAAAAATCTGAAACCCAAATCACACAATGGCACACGCAAAATTAAAAAGAAAAAGAGAGAGAAGAAATCAGAATCACAGTCAGTTAGCCATTTGGTTTTATAAAGGTGTCATTATCTATATATTCATTAATGCAGTGTCATGGATGGCAGTAAGGCACAACACCCTAAGATAGGTGACTGTAAGCCGCATTTCACAGAGAGCAGGGATGTTGAGTGATGACATGGATCCTGATGTGAAGATGTAAGTTTCACACTAAGCCATATGAATACTCATTCATTAAATATATGGTGTATTTCAAAGTCTTACAAATAAAGCTTCAAAATGAATATACATTTCTAAGAAGAAATTAAAGAGTCAGTAGCAGATTGTAAATATAGTACAGATACTTTGCCCAAAGATATGTTTTGCACACAAGAGTATAACATATATATCAACTCGATTTACTGTGTTTTTTCAAGATTCAGACTGTCTGTGTTAAGACATTTTTTATTTCATGAGGTCAACAAAAATTTAGGAATTAGTGTATTAGCTGTGCTGTGCCTTTTATTATAAAATATAAATGTGATGCCAATCATTGTGACTATCCTAAGCATTTGCAGTAGCAGACAGTTTTATCATTTACAAAGTGTAAGTCATTTTAAATAAATTCATGTTTCTAAATCTCCGTTAAACATAAGCAGCAGTGTAGACCTGAGCAGAAATCCAGATTTAACATGACACTAACACTGGAGTTCTTAAGTGCCAGGTTTTCGCCCCTGCTGTGCTGGAAATCAGCTTTAATACATCAGTCTCGATTTCTGTTGATTAGCTTTTAAAAGAAGGTCCTTGTGATCATATTAAGTATATTGCCTGAACCAAAAGTAATTTATTTCATGCTCTTTTGCAGTAATGTACATTCTTTAAGATATTTGGTACAATCACTTGTTTTTAATTTCCATTCTAATTCCCACTTTATGAAATGCATTCCATTTGGTTTCCCCCATGAAATGTTGACAAATACAGAGTGGGAAAGCACAATTTGTCTGGTTGATTGGCTGATGTTTGTCTTGGAGTATCAGCCATCTTTTAATATCAATTCCCATTGTGACCGCATGGGAGCTTCAGTGAGCCCCAAACTCAAGACAAAGTAATACATCACACGTTATTGGAAATAATAAAGAATTTTTATTCTTATAAGGCACATCTTCTCCCCAGAAATCAGCCACAATGACAATGCACAATCACAATAATAATAATGCTTCCTCTTGTCAACCTCTGCTGAGTGTTTCATGCTGCCTCCCGACTCTGACTTCCCCATGTGAGGCAGCAGACTTCTTTTATGTTGGACCTGGGAAAGCTTCCGGTGTCACACTTCCAGGCCATAGAAAAAGTAGGAAGGTCCTTCCCTAACAGCACCCTCTATCTATCCCCAGAGACCCTGACAGGACTGCACTTCCGGACTCCAAGCCCCAAGTACCCCTATGGGTGTCCCGATTGGGTAACCGTATGGATCACTACCACTTAATGTATGGGGGATAGAACCAATCCCGATCCTCGGTTCTTCTCAGTCCATCCCTTAAAACATACTGGCCAGGTACAAATATATTTCCTTGTCCTATTGGCCAATCTGCTTGCATCATAGCCTGGCCTCCCGTCCAGGTAATGGGACTGCCTCCAATTCAGCTTAGATGCCCATTCTTCTCTTACACCATTCTTATCATTTGTATCAATATATAATCCTGTTTATGTTTTATAATTATTTATTTGCAATACATTTAAAATAAAGGTTAGCAACCAATAGTGGTTTTTTTTAAATAAGTTTTCAAATAACGCCAGGATGCCGTCCATAATATGCTTTTCCAGTCATCTTCCATTCAATGGTTAAGATCTTTTGCCCATTTTAATGTTTTCTTTATATTTGCCAGTTTCAGTTTTGGCTCTTTCTTTGAAACCTGACCTCTAAGGCCAGCATCCCAGAAATGTCTTTTCACTGTTTCAAATAACTTCTGGTACTTGCTGTGTATTTAAGGAACAAGCTAACTGTGGACCCGCAAGGTGTTTGTTTCTTAAACTACAGACACTGATGTACTTATAATTTAATGCAGTTCTGCATGTAGGCCTCCCCCTTCTTTTTTTTCCTGGTTAGATCCAGTTTTCACTGTTGTCACAAGACTCTCCACTGTGGCAACCCCTAACGGAAACAGGTGAAAGAAGAAGAAGATCCCGTTTTCACTGTCCTCTCAAAACAGTAGTAGAGTTTATATGAAATCTTTATAAGAATTCATTGGTATTCTGCCACAAAGAATAGCCTTCATTCTACAAAACCAAAATAGCCAGGCATATTTCTTGAGAAAGTTGTTTCATTTTGGCCATTTTGGAGCCCAGAACTGAACTTTACAAATGCCAGTACTGTGTAACACAAGTGAACAGAATAACAGGTTTCAGTAGTGTTGATGCAATTACAAAGGTTTCTCTAATAACAAATTAACATTTGTACATGACTAATTAAGGATAAGCTAAGAGTGTTGACCAATAAGACACTGAAGGAATGGCTGCTGAAAATGGGGCTTTGCAGTCATATGGGAATAATAAATTAAAAAATCCGTCGATTTCAACCAATAATAGCCATTAGCAACACTAGCAATGTCTTGTTAAAAAAATGATCAATTTCTATTAAAAGCATGAACATTTTTGATGAATTAACAGATCATGCAAGAAACATCTTTCCAGACGCGAGTCTCTGATAAGATTGGAGAAGTGGATGGTGGTGGTGCCGGTACTGGTTTTGAAGTCAGCGAAGCGGAAGGGACAGGTCCAAAAGCCTCGGAACTGGATATGATGTCATGAACCAATTATATGTGTGGCACCTGGCTGGGGTTCCTATCCGGACGGGATGCCCAGGAGGACCGGAGGAGGGCTCATGTCTCCTCCAGAACATGAGGGGGCATCCGCCCTGGTTGCTTTGGGGGCCACGGGTACAGAGCACGGAAGCTCAACCCTGTAGGGACCCGTGGTCACCGCCAGGGGGCACTCCGATGCCTTGGGAGCCCTGGACCTCAGTACTTCCGCCACACCCGGAAGTACTGGGGGGAAGAGGATTGTGGACACCCGGAGGACTTCCGGATGTACCGTCAGAGCTTCTGCCACACAGGTGTGTGGCTACGGAGCCCCTCAGGATGCACCTGGTGTCCTTCCGGGATGAATAAAAGGGCAAGAGTCGGATGGAAGAAGGACGAAGCTTGGTGGAGAGGAGTGGAGGCGGACCAGAGACTAAAAGGCATTGTGAGCGTGGCCAAGGACTTAAAGGGGTGATTGGTGCTCAGGCAGTGGGATTGTGCACTTCTATTGTATATAATAGTTGTTAATAAACGTGTGTGGTGAAAAAACATCATGTCTACCTGTTTGTGTCCGGGCTGTTCCCCACATATGTTTGTTTCTGGGTCTATACAGCAAGAAAGAGAAGAAATATAAGACAGCACCAACCCTTGGCTTAGGGTGGAATTACAAGTTGACAAGCCCTGAAGCAGTTTCCTAAGAACCTGTGTGTGACAACTATAGATATACTGTATATACAGGATACTGTATATATACACACACTGTACTGTATGTATACTGTTTGTGTGTGTATTATTTACCTGTATATAAATTACTTATTCATACCCAATATGTTTATTATTTATTTAGTTTTTTGGTCAAAGGAAGCATTGGGCACAGCAACCAACACCAGAAGGGAAGTTAGTCCATAACAAGGAACTACAGTAATAGTGATATATTGAAATAAGAAAAGATATCAGACTTACGTATAAAAATGTATAATTTACTTTGTCATGCAATGTGACACATGCCACCACAAACTATACAAGTACCTTGTCAAAATGTAAAGCAATTACACTTCACTAGATTGCTGAAATGTTAAATATTTGATCTTGCAGTTAAATAATTGAAAATAAAAGTGCACATTGCATAATTAATGTTTTCTCATTTGTAATTTTCATATGATCTACATTTTTTTATTCTATAAAGCTATGACATAATAATACAATTTTGTTTGGAGTGCCATCACAAGTAAGCATTGATGAGTTTTATCAGTGATGTATTTGTGCACATAACAGTGATGTGTAGCAACCCTGATAGATTTGAAACTTCCTAGTTGTGCTGATCTGGTGACAGTAGTTTCTACTTGCATGAAACATATCAATCTGGTCAATATGTGCCATTCCACTTGATTCCTGATCAATATTCTCTGCATTGCCTTCTTAAAAAAAACATTCTCTTCTGATTGGATAGGAGTTTTCACTCCTCTAGTCGATCAGCATAAATCATGTAGTGTCTGCTCAGGGTTGCAGTGGGCAATGAAAATCACGTTAATGACAGCCCAGTGCAATAAAGTACAAAATGATAGGGCTTTCATACAGACATTTGCTTCATTGATTACTACTTGATTTGACTTGAAGTCATATATTAATGGTGTATTATTTTGGAGACACATAATGTAAGTGTGTACATTTTTAAGACACTGTGTAACAGGAAGACACAACTGAAAAATACTAAAACATTTAAATAATTTTACAAAACAAGGCAAATGGAACAGATACTGTAAACAGTACATTTAGCTTGGTTTAAAGACTTGCATTTGTAGTAACATACTGTAAATCCACAATTGCAAACAGTAATATATACAGTTACAGTAAAGATTAATGTCAAAGACCATTCTCTTAGGCAAACTGACAGGCCATTTTCTCTTATAAATGATATTAACAGTAGCTTGAAAATTATAACAATAGTAATAGTGTTGATCTACACTGATGCATACTTACTTAAAATCTCCTAAACTCATAATGCTATTAAATAAATTCTTGTTTGACATTACAAATTGTACTGGAGCTACAGTATAAACAGCTGTTTCCAATGACAATCATGTTCCACATGGAGATCCTTTTATTTCATATTATAGCTAAAGGTTTAAGGGACTATAAAGAGTTTACCAGGATAAAAGGTATCACCTAGGTGGCAATGGGAAGAGGGAAGCCCCCTTCATAAAATCTGAGACAGGGAAAATGAGTCATGCAAGCTTTAAGATACGAGCAGCTACTGGACAATGTCCAAGAAATGTTACAAGTCAGGGCACTAGATTGGGATAGGAGGACATTTCCTGAAGATACTGGAGGAAGGCAAACAGAGCAGATGTGAACGAGAACTGATCCTAGACAAAAAGGAACCACTGAAGGCTGGCGAGATACCACAACGATTCTTGGCCGACATTTGCCAGCATAGTGTCTCCCGGAATGAAAGCTGGGTCTAGGGTATCCATTTAAAGGTATAGAGGCCAGCACACCCCCACTTTACCACAAGGGGGCAGCAGACAGTCCCTGACTTTGATGACCGGGACAATGTTGTTCAGGTAGGGTACTGGACACCAATCTGCACTTGAATCTGCACTCAATATTCTATTATGACAAAGTGAAAACATTTACATATTTATTACTGATCAAAAATTGCAATCTCTCAATAATTTAAATATTCGGGTCCTTTTTTATGACATTCCAACTTGAGGGCAGGTGAGTTGTGTCTAGGACTTGATTAGAGTCCACGTGTGGTAAATTAAATTGCTTGGACATCATTTAGGAAGGCACACATCTGTTTATATAAGGTCCTACAATGCATATTGCATGTCAGAATAAAAACAAATCCATAAAATCAAAGGAACTCTCTGTAGGCCCATGTGATCAAATTGTGGCGGGGCATAGATTAGGGCAAGGATATAACACCATTTCTAAAGCTTTGAGTAATCCCAGAAACACAATAATTGTGAAATAGGAGAAGTTTGGAACCACCAAGACTGTTCCTAGAGCGAGCTGTCTGACCAAACTGAGTAACTGGGTGAGAAAGACCTTGGTCAGAGAGGTGATCGAGAACCTAATGATCACTATAACACAGTTTCAGAAGTACTCTGTTGAGATGGGAAAACCTGTAGGAAGGACAACTGTCTCAGCAGCACTTCCTCAAGCAGCCTTTTATGGTAGAGTGGCTGTTGAGTAGACTACATCAGGCAGCTGAGTTCTAGTGTGCATAAACACATTTAAAGAACTTGGAGAGCACGATGAAGATTCTCTGGTTTGTTGTCTCCAAGTCCCAGACCCATGCGATGTGTATTGACTGATTAGATGCTATACACACAAAAAAATGATTCAGCCTGAATTCAGTGTGAATTGATGTAGGCTGTACATTCAGATCTGTGAGATATTGAGAAAATTCCTATTGAAATTATAAAAAAATATATAATTTTTCCAAGTAGATATCGGTGTTGCAATACATACAAGTCACTTTACATTAAATGTATAAAATCCAAACAACTTTGCGTTAACATTTCATTGATGTCTTTTGGGATGGAAGGACATCTATGCCCTGTCATGTGTGTGTGCATAGCGGGCAGCTGAAAGGCTCTGGTAACTATATTTCTACAGCTACTCCAGGGATTGGTGCTGTGTCCTTACAACTTTTCTCTTCCCCCCTCTGCAGGCAGAATGGTTGACAGCTATGACACCTCTGATGATATTTCCAGTGTCCATCTACCTGAACCAACCTCTTCCTGCCAGAAGGACAAAAAAAAAAACGGAAGCTTCGGTAACATTTTTAGTTCTGTTTTGAACTCATGTCTTGAAAGACATTTTCACAGCTTGTTTTATGCTTTTGTTTTTATACAAACCTTCAATTATATGGGGTCAACAGGCTGGTACCCTAACTCTTTATCATTGTCTTGTCCTTCACTTAGTGTACATCTCAGCCAATCTCAGGTAGCTGATACGGTCCATGTTTCTGCAATATGTTGTGTAGCACTACACAAGCCATCACAATGCAACAAATCTTTGTGGGGCTATATAGCAGAATACTGCCTGATGAACTCAGACGCCACCACCTATCTTTCAATGAACCAATGCTCTGTTGTATCACACGTCTTGTGTGGGAGTACCTTTCATTATATCTTCTCTCTTGTGGTGTTTGAGGATTGGTGAGTGGTGCGGAGAGCATGGCTCTGAGTGTGGTTCCCCCTTATAACCTGAAAGAAAAATTATGAAAGTTGTCTTTAATGTACTAAACTGAATTGCTAACCTACTTACCAAGAAGCCAACCATAATGCATGGCATGACCCTGAGGTCTGTGTCAAACACTATTGTTTGTTAAAATAAAGTAATTGTGGATTGACCTGCGCCACTGCACAACAGTGTTAGTTAGACACATTTGAGCATCACATATGAGTTGTATATTAATTGAATGAAAGTGCTTTCTCCACTGACAGACTGAGGAGATCGTTCCTCCCCCACACTATGCGACTGTTCAATTCCACCCGGGTAGGGGTAAACGTTAACATTATTCAAAGTTATTGTCTGTTTTTACCTACATTTTTATTACTCTTTAATTTAATAGTTTTTTTTGTATCAGCATGCAGCTGCTGGAGTATGTGAATTTCCCCTTGGGATTAATAAAGTATCTATCTATCTATCTATCTATCTATCTATCTATCTATCTATCTATCTATCTATCTATCTATCTATCTATCTATCTATCTATCTATCTATCTATCTATCTATCTATCTATCTATCTATCTATCTATCTATCTATCTATCTATCTATCTATCTATCTATCTATCTATCTATCTATCTATCTATCTATCTATCTATCTATCTGTAGGCTCCAATTCTGCACACAACTCTAAGATGACAACTCTATGAAGTCTATATCAGCTGTCACACACATGCGCTGTGGAGGCAGTCAACAAGCCCTGAGGCGAGTGAAACATCGTGAGATGAAGGGTTAATTTACGGTACTAACGTCTCTCTCTCTTTTTATCAGACCAAAAGAAGAAGAACAATCCCTTGTACTCGCCACTCAAACTTCCGGATTCACAAGATGGCCACCCAACGTCACTTCCAATTCCGACTCCAGATGATGACGTCATTTCCTGCCATATCACTTCGGTCAGCCATATTTTACTATATAAATGCCACGTCAATGTTACAGTTGATCAATTGCCTTGCTTTTTGATCACTTTTTGCAAATGTTTTGCTGCTGAGTCCGCTGGACATTATACGGGGGCATTCCCCAATTCTTTTTTTTGTTTTGTGGAAAGTCTTTATTCATGACACAGAGAAAAGCCAAGCAAAATGACACCTTTTATTGGATAACTAAAAAGATTACAATATGCAAGCTTTTGAGGCAACTCAGGCCCCTTCTTCAGGCAAGATGTAATCTGTAATATGTAATTGATTAATTAATTAATTGATTAATTAATTGCTCCTTAATGCCAAGACCCACTAAGTGGGACTGACTATGGAGTGAAAGATCTCCATTTAAATGGTTAATATTTAGGGCACCAAAAAAGCAAGGCACATCAGTCAACCCAACACAAATTGGTTGTGACTGTATGTTTATGCATATTTATTGATAGTCCCTTTTATGATTGTTGCTCCTTTTAATTGCTAAATTTTAACACTCCTGTATATCCCTGAAAACACATTTACAATAACGGCCATGAATATTGCATAAATTACAAACAATGTGATGACAGAAGCTATTAGTTGAAATTAGAAGCTATTTCCACACAAATCTTCCTTTGCTAGGCTATCTCCTACAAAAAAAAGAGAGGCTGATATAATAACCTGCTCATCTGAGATAAATGAATGCATTAATGCTCCTGACTGCTCTTTGACGGACTACAAATGGACACAGTATAGGACAATATTTAAACAGTAATGATTTGTGCTTTCTTCTTAAATGTAAGCTGATTGCATGGTCTCCTACAGCACCAAATAAATCGCTAAAGAGGGTCATGCATCTTAATAGCTTTTAAATCAGAAAAATCTGAAACTTATAGGCTTTGACTGGAGTGTGAATGGAAGGTATAAATATTAATAGGTTTAGCTAGGGCACAGAAGACAAGCTGTCTAAAACTTAGCAGTAAGAAGACTGAAGCTGCAATCTATACAAAAGACAACAGACTCCCACCTGGAAATGAACTGTCAGAATCTGTGTAAATACATTTTACTTCCAACTAATATTTAACTCACTAGGCCTCCGCTGTACATTTTGCATCAATATGTAACCTTAATCCCCTTGAAATGCTATTAAAGTACATTGCTTTCACAATACTCCAAATGCACACAGAAAGCCATGCTGTGAATCTTTATCTTCCAGCCTAGCATTTGAAATTGTTTTACTTTCTTTATTTTGCTTTCATGTTAGAGAGGGTGCTATCTACGATGCCAGTAAAATCACTTTATACCTGCTTCTGAAAAGTCACGGAATGATGTGAACTGCTTTAAATAAAGGTAGAAGCAGATTGATACTCCAGTACTGCCATTAATAGCCTAAAGTTTGTCTTCAGTAGCTCACAGCTCTCTTTGAGTGATTGCAAAACTGTTAATATAAATTCTATGCTTGGTCTTTTCAATACAGCCATTTGCTTTTGAACATGAAGTATGACATTTACTCTAAGTTGTGTATCAGGCATAACAAAGCATATCATTGTCGTGACAACTAAACATATTAAAATTACAATCCACAATTGTATGCTTTTTCCCTAGCAACAATGTCACATGTCTTTAACATGGACTTACACCCAGCCATTAACCCACTGCATCCATGTACAGAATTCAGCACAAACTACATGGCAGGACTTACCTTACACTGGCATTAGTCTACCTGACAGGATATTTAGAATGACTGTAAGAAGAAGCTCATGGGATTGTACAAAATGACCACAAGCTCAAAAATGTTTCCTTCTGCACTGCTATGCCTTCTCATTAACAGAACAAAAGAAATAAAATGAATTGAACAGCCTGCTGACCTTCTTGCCAGCCACACTGTCACTTTAATTTGTACAAAATTGTTCTGCTATTCGTGTGCCAACACTTCTTACCTGTTGTGAAATTTCACTCCATCTCACCTCACAGGCTTGTAAACCTATGACACCTTTTATTGAAGGTCACGCAATTAGTCACAGACTGTGTAACTTGAAGGTGTTATGCTTAGGATTGGGGCCAGATGCTGTTGTTCACAACAATAGAGGCAGTAACAAACAATGAAAGTTACCACAACTGATTGAATAAGTAATTTGTTGCTCAGATTTAGGAAACGAATAGTTTTGTTAAAGTTAAATAATCCTGTTTTCTTTCAGTGTAAACCTTGGTACTAACATCATCTTAGAAGACAAGGTATTAGTTAAGGTTGTATTGTGATAGCTGCAATGAAAATCTCTTTATATAAACTGCTACAGTGTCTGGTAAATTTAGAAATAGTTTAAAGATATTATTATTTTTATTATAATAAGTATCATTATTAATGTAGAAAGAAGAGCATAACATGTAGTAATGTAGGTAAGCTCGTAGACACTTCCATTTCTTTTTCTTTTCCATCACCTGCTGCATTCTCTTCCATTTCTGCTACAGGACTACAGGAGATGGCACTAAAACAACAGACCTGATAGATCCATCTCATCTGTTCTAGCCTACACTCACACTGCCTATCCCTGTGCTCACCTACCGTGTCATTTCTCTCTCTCTCTCTCTCATTCACTCTCCACCAATCAGACTCCATCTTCAGGACTTCCCACTGTTGTCCTGTACATCTTCCTACTCAAAACCATACACTGTGTGTCCATCTTTCCCCTTTTATTCAGACATTTATATTATTTGTAGGCACTGGGCTGAAGTGCCTTTGACTGGTAGGTTATTATTATTATAAAATTTTTTTTCATCATCCATCCATTTTCTAAGTTTGCATAATCCAGTCACAGGATTGCATGTAGTTAAGTCTAGCCCACAAAACAAAAACCAACCCTGGATGGACTGTCATATGTGTCCAACCCCATTTCCATTCAGAAATCAATGCTGAAAGATTTTACAGTGGTTAGAAGCCCTATACTTGGTTTTCATCCTTGGTGAAAGTTTGTTAAATGACTTATGGTTTCTCCTTGTATGAAGTAGTCATAGCCACTGTTCTTAAGCATTATGCTTAATGGGGCCATTGCAAGACAATAAAATAGGTGGTAATGAGCATACCATTCTTGATGTTAATGTGCCTAATTGTTATGAACCCATTTGAGTTTTTAAACAAATAATAGTTTTCCACATCTACGTATTTTCTGTTATGACAGCAATTATGGGTGGGTATATTTTGTACAGTTATAGGCTTCTGCTTATCTATGAGAGTGGCACTTTGTCAAAAGCCTTCTGGTAATCGATCCTTGAGGATACCAGGTTTTTATTCTATTATTTCATTTCTTCTGTTCTTATCCAATTTATCTGTAATTGATTTTGTGTCATAGCAGCATCTCCAGCATCCCTACTGTTCTTCAGGGAATAGGTCCTTCTCTTCAAGGAAGCTGTAGACTCTTTCTGCCTTTACAGAAGTCTAAGCCTTTTTCCATTGTTAGTAAACAGGTGATAAGCCTGACATTTTAATGGGTTTCTTAGGGTTTTTTTAGGGTGTAATATCTTGAGTCATCAGCTCACGACATTTATCTGGGTTGTCTAGGATGTCAGTGCAAGCAATAACTAGGCCTTCATGCAGAACTATGAGATTCTTTACCTGGAATTTTTTTGTCTTCTATTCATTTTGCATTTCCATTGTGCTTTTATCCTCCCAAATTTTAATCCAGAATTCTTCTGTCTCTGGAAGAGTAGGTGCTTCTTCCAGATGGATTTTACCTTTCCAATTTCTCTGTAACAATTTAGGCTTTCTCCGAAAAGTCTGTTGTGGCTATAAAATCTCCTTTGTTTGTCAAGATGCCTTAGCCCTTGAGCTTTTGCCTGGATTTGTTGCTTGATGGTTTCCTAGGCAGTCAAAATATCTTCTCTGTTCTTTATATAAAATTTCCTTTAGCATCTGGATTTTTTTTCTTGCCTAACATACAATCCTTTCACAAGTTTTTTTTTTCTTTGGTTTCTTAACTTTCTACTTAGAAGGCCTTAGACTAAATTTATGAAATACAGCAGTAACAGCACTATAGATCTCTCTGCAGTGGGCCATTAATTTCCCAAACGGCAGAATTATGGACCTGGATTATCCTTTTTGTCTTTTTCAAGTTTTCAGTCTTAAGTAGTGCAGTTTTTTTGCACTTTGTTTCTTCTTATATTTGTTGGATATCTTCTTTAATGTTTTGTTGTAGGTAGATGGGATTCTAGGGATTCTGGAGGCCCTAGGCAAGAAAGGGCCCTCCAAGTCACTCTCCCTGTGTCATCATATGGTAAAATATATTACCATTATTTTAGCGCAGATAAACACAATAAACACAAATCCTTTATTTTTATTTTGAAAAAAAAAGACTAAATAAAATAATACAATAAGACAACATTTGTGCAGAAAATAGAAAAGCAATAATAATAAAATAAATTTAAAAAATCTAAATAAGTAAAAAAGTAAATAAAATGTAATATAATATAAGGTGCAGATGATAATGAAAATAAATATAAATTGCACATTGTTATATTAAAAAGTAAATGAACAGCAAAAAATGTCTCATAAAGGTGTTACTGTAACTTTCAAAATTGATGTTTGCAGGCCTACAATCTAAGGTGTACATACTGCAGGAGCCAGGACCCACAACATATAAACACGCCCTTGACAAGTTTAGAACAAATTTAACTTAAGTTTAGTGCCAAGTTCATCATTGCCTGGGAGTTTTCAGTTTCTTCTGGACATCCGGAGTTTAGCCGGTTTGCTGTGAGTCACTTGCATTCAAGCTTTCTTCACTGACTGAATATCTTCTCCTTGTCGGATGTCAGCTTTTATTCAAACTTTAATATTTGTTTTACTGACAGATTTGATTAGTTTCTCATTCCAGATAAATTTTCAGTGATTTTCCTCTGCTGCTATAAAATACTCTGACAGAATTTAGATGTTCCTTCAAATGTGGCAGTTCAGTTCTAGCCCCATCTAATTAAATGTGTGCAGGTTATCATGGCCATATTTACTTGAATCAACATTACAGATTCTCTACTACTTACCAGTCATTTTCTACTATTCCTGTTTTTTTTTCCATGTTTTGCTTTCAGAAATGTAAATCCTTTTAATGATATATGAAAACAGTACTGATTCCATTTATCATTAATAACTTTTGTCACAACAGAGACTGGGGGCCCCCTTTGGCGGCTGTCTGACTGAATGTTGTTGTAGTGTGTTGATGCTATGCAGATTTATGATTGCAATGAGTACCTATGTAAATGGATGCCTTCATGGGCCCCCCTCCTAGTTCAGGGGCTCCAGGCAACTGCTTGTTTTGCCTGTTCTGTCGCTATATGTCAGGTTGTTGCGCATCACCAACCAGGTTTGGATGGTATTGTTCCTCGTTGCGCTTTGTGCATGTGTTCTCTGTAACTAGTTGTTTGTCTTCTACTGCAAGAATTCTTGCCGAATCTTCAGTCATGGATCTTGTTATTTCAGAGTCTTCTAATGTGTGAATTGTTTTCTGGCATTTTTGTATCCATATTTAATCTCTTATCAGGGTTTCTTTGGCACCAGCTTTTACACAGTGAGGAAGACTTACAATAAGTTGTATAAAATGTCTCCATTAACATCCTTATACTCATCCCTTGTCTGTTTTTTCCTTGTCGTTACTGACTTATTATGTTTGCTGGAAGTCGGGTAGCCTTGGTGAGGACTGTCCTCATTAAGAGTGTTACCCAGCTTTGTATGGGGAGAATTTGTTCCAGTACCACACTTCTCAGCTTCAACCTGGTTCCTCAATGAAGACTGCAGCCCTTGGTCACATGCATAACGATCTTTGTGGTATGGGTTTTTTTGTGAAATTTCTGTAATCATGATGTTAATCATTGAATAATCATCTTTCACAACATGCAACGACAGGCAGTGGACCTATTCTAAACCCTGAATCCATGCAGGGATTATTATTATTATTATTAGCTATAGGTTAAATCTTGCCAGTGAAGGCAATGGGTATTTGGAAACACAGTGAGAAATTGCAATTCTTTATATTGTTCATGGCCTCTCTTTGGCTTCGAAAAGATCTGGTTTCCCAGATAGCATACGCGTACAGTATACATTAAAAAAAAAATTTTAGGCTTATAACCTATTTGGCAAAACAGACAAATTCCTGAGAGAGAAATTGAAATTTAACTCTCTTTATAAGTTTATATGTAAAGCTTCATGGTGGACTCACTGAAGCCTCACTTAAAGACGTCTTCTTTGTTGCATTTCTGTCTACTGACTAACTCTTTTCTTACGCCACCCTTCTGACACTGTCTCTTGGGCTTTTCATCAACTTCACTGTATTAATCTAACACCTTAGATTAAAAATTTAGCATTTAATTGACCTCATATTTGATATTTGACTGACTCTCATATTTAAACTTTAGTTGGAAATTTCTCCTTGTTTTCTATATAATGAGTCTTTTGATGGTTTAATCAATGAATGGCTCTAAATACAACAACAGTTCATTAATTGTAGAGTGCTAGAATTGCTTAATTTTCAGTACATATTTCTTGCCTACAAATGATCACTACGATCCAGGCTGCATGGGGAATAAAGTTATGTTCAAAAGAAGACAATAACCTAAAAAAATCAGTTGTTTTTTGTACATTTCAGTGTACTCCCTATTTACATATTTATACCGATGCTTAAACTATTTGCAGCAGTCAAGCTAATTTTATAAATTTCTAACAGTGAAAGCTTTTGTTGTCAGGTTGTCCAATTTAAAGTTGTAAAAACTGGAATTACGCCTCACAGTCCACAGAATGCCAGTTCATATGATGTTCAAAAATCTGACATGAAATTAACAGAGAACAAGTGTTATTAAAAGTTGGAATTTATAGAAAAAAAAACTGTCAGAAGACGCAGCCTGCTGTCATCTAAAAACTCATTAGTACTGACTGCAAAAGACTGTCTATTTCAGCTGGGTGGATTCTTGCACAAATTCTATTGTGCTCTTCAAGGAAAAGATGAGCAGGATTGAAGTCATGATCCTGCAAACCCAATTCAACTGGAAGGGCCACTATGTTAGAATGAGCGAATCTTGTTATCTCAGAAAACTCCTTTAATTTAAGCTGAGAAGTGGTCAGATAATTTGGAGCAGCCATAAGAAGCAGTTCAAAAATGCCTTTAAAGTTTACACAAAGGTGAATCAACATTTGGGGGTCCATACCATAACACATTCCTTATGCCATTCATTGAGTGGCACTTCAGTTTCACACTACTTGCCTCTCTAATGAGATGGAATAAAAAATGTGAGGGGAGGAAACACTCCAAAAAATAACCCTCACTGCCCTCACTGGTCCAAGGTCTGTGGACTCTCCAGCCATCTGAGGTCACATATATAACCTTGATGTGCACATTCTCAATCTAAATAACCAATGATTGAAAGAGAAAGATAGATTGGCAGCTCTTTCAGGGTACTTCCTGCTTTGCACATGATGGACTGATGGACGGATACATTAATACCTTACCTTAGTAGCAGTTACATAAACTACATGAGTACATAATAACAGCTGCATACCACCAAAATTAGAATTCATTTTGAAATTCATCAAGGTATAGTTATGAAACCTAAGAATATGAGGTTAAAGTGTATTTTTAGGTATGAAAATATTATGGTTTTGTTTTATTTTTGTGTTTTTTTTTGTTTTGCTGCTGTATTTCATCAAGGGAATTTCTTTTACAAAATCCTTCTTGACAGGTATTCCTCTTTGCAATATTTTTCCAGCAACAATTTTCAATAATCCTGGTTAATTTTGCTTCACAAAGAAACATAAAATATTGACTCTCCACAAAATTAAAGGTTTGAGGACAGTTATTGCCAAGAGAGATGGTTTAAAAACACTTTAACATATGATGTAAGAAGACATTGCACAAAACATTTTTCTAAAGCTTTGCTCTGTGTTTAAACTTTGATTGTTCTTATAGTTTTTAAATAAATCATCTTGGGGTGTGAAACAGAATGCAACAAAAGGAAAAGATTGCTTTTGAAATGCAAAGGGAACAATTTTCCTGTTTTTATTTTTAATTATATATAATATATTGTGATACTTCATTCAAATTTAAATAAAGCTAATTAATTTTTTTAGCTCTGAGGTAGATATGCTTATTTTACAGAAAGCAAGTGCAAAAAAGAATGGAGTTGCCTTTGAGATATATGGCAATAAAGTAAAAATTGTGATATGACAAAAACTTTTTGGAAGCTTAGCAGCTCCAGAGACCAGGATTCAAGATACAACCCAGTTACTCACTCTCTGGACTTTTCTCTTTCTCTCTGGGGGTTCTCCTGGGCTTCTTTTTCCATTTCTCAAAAGGCAGACAGGTAAGCTGAGTTGATGACTCTAATTAGCTGTGATGTGAATGGGAGTAAGCATTTAACTATTGCCCAAATTCTTTTGCTTACTTGAATCTTATGACCCAAACTGTGGTTTGATGGGGCCACTGAAGGGTAGAGACTGCTTTGTGACCAGTTCTTTCCATATTTATGGACAACTACAGCTTATTATAGAGGCATTTGTTTCGCTTGTGATGATGTTATGTGTTCACTGCACCCACATCCATTCCATTGTTCTCAAACATGTCTATAAAGATCTTGACTGGTAGGAGTAAAAGTAGACAATACCTGTGACATGGTCTTAAGCAAGCCTGACAGATATCCAAATGTTCAAGAAGCGTATCCTAAATACCCCTTTAGCGTGTTTAAGTTTGTTAGGGGAGATAATGTTTTCAAAATGTCGTACACCAGAAAAATGAAAGAATGATAAAATATCTTCTTTGAAAATATACAAAACGCAGAAAATTCATGTTAATTTTCTGAGATTTTTCAGAAGAAGACCCATGTTTCGAGATTTTGTTTGACTCACTAATCATGGAGCTTGCAGTATGATTAACAAATGCAAGTGAGAATTTTCAAAGTACTATACACATGATAAAAATGACCAAATAAGCCTGCTTATATGTTTATATAGTATAAGATCTTTACTTGTATCCAACCCCATAACCCTACCACATAGCCATGTGTTAGAGAATATGTATGAATCAGCGAGTGACTGCTGTGAGTCGTGCTATGGCACCAGTTTTATTTTCATAACTAACTATTTCATTTTTGTTTAAATAGTTATGAGGAATGCTTACCTTGAAGATGGTGCTGATGAGAGCTGTGGTGAAGAAAATAGCAGGGCAGCTGAACAACTGCGTGTGAATGAAGCAGTGCAGGGGGAACCAGGGAAGCACTATACAACTTGTCTGGGTCTGGACCCTGGCACGAGGTACAGAGCTGCAAGGAATACAGGAAAAGGCAATTTCCAGAAAGAGTAAAGGACTTGAAAGAGAGTGAAGAGATTACTGATTGGGGAGTAGTCAAAGTTGGAGTGGACTTAAGACTGGTTTATATTTGATGCATCCACAAGGGGCATGAGGGCTAAGCTGTGAAAATGATGTTAGACATCCACACATGTGCTGCACACAGAATTTTGTCAAACTACGCTGCTTTCAAGGAGAGGCTGATGACATGGGTGCCAGAATGATGAATGATGTGTTGATTAGTGTTGTGCAAGAAAGACCTGTAAAGTACATCTGTTCATCATGCAGGTCTCCCACTCACGAGAATCTTATCCTCATCCCTCTTTTACCTCTTTCTTGTCCTTTTTTCTTTTTAAACCAGCAACAGCAAGTTCAACACTTCTTCCATCATCAGAGTCTCACTTTCTGTGCTGTGACATTATTTAAGTATGCAACATTGAGCAAAAACTGTCACCTACTGATTAGGAGACTATTAATGCATTGATTGAAGGAGCAAAAACAAATGTGTTTTGGTGACTGACAGCTGTCTCTGTGCCAGCTTCACGCAGTAAATATAAAAAAAACTATTAGAAACAACTCATTGCGCAGCTTGAGATAAAAGCCCAGCACATGCCAACTACATGCAGGAACTGGCATTCATGTCTGACATCATTTTCACCGCTTTGCCCTTGTGTCCAGCCTGGATGTGCCATTTTTAAACCAGCCTTTAAAAGGTTCTTTCTAGATTATGGCTTGTACAACAAACTACGTGAAGGCACACTATATAATTTGAGGGGGCTGAGTGAGGTGTCTAAGAGAATTGGAGGAAGTGGTCCCATAAGTACATAAAACAGTAAGGTGGATATTAGAGATTGTTTTCAGATTTTCTGTAGTGACGTCCATCATTATTGGTATTTTCATC
Organism: Erpetoichthys calabaricus; assembly: GCF_900747795.2. Lineage (NCBI taxonomy): Eukaryota > Metazoa > Chordata > Cladistia > Polypteriformes > Polypteridae > Erpetoichthys > Erpetoichthys calabaricus. The sequence continues at coordinate 196,125,553 of NC_041394.2, forward strand.
TGAGTCCTCCTGAGCTGCCTGAGTAAGGTTACAAGAGGGTGCATGTTACTCATTGATTATCCCCAAGAGCTTAAGAAGTGTAGTTAATGCAGTGAACTGGACATGATTTCATTTGATTAATTTTTCTTTTTTAAAGAAGTCCTTAGGTCCCTTGTGCCACCTGGGAAAAGGACAAAGGACTGAGAGTATTTCTTGTGTTTTCCTTTTTTTGGAGTGTCTTTGAAGAACAGAAGAAGGGAAAAGGATTAAACTTTTTGTGGAAGTCTTATGTTTTTGTCTGTTTTGAAATTATTCTCTTTATTCAATCATTTATATTCACGCCAACTGTGATTTGATGGACCTGCTTGTGTGATATTTCTCACTGACTGAACTGCAACTTTTGATATAATTGATAATTTTGATTTCACCTCTTTTAATAAAGAACTGCCAATTTCTTGTACCATACTGTCTATGTCTTCTTCACTCTCCCTGGTGTATCATGGGTACAACTTTTAGATGCCCACTAATTAGACTGCTGTGAGGTATGTGGTGATTACGGGGCATCACAGAGACATGTTTTTTATTGTATCATAGTACATAATTAATTTTTATCTTAAAGAAGTATTTTATCTAACTGTTTCCCATAGTTCCTTTACATATTGGTTACATCTCAATGTGCAGGATGCTGCAGAATTTTTTTTACCTTAGCCAGGTAAGTGACTGGCTCAACACTAAACCTTTAACTTTACCACCAGTAAGGCTCATTGTTTAATGTCATGTAAACACAGATTAACACAATTTTATAGTCATGTTTCTTAATAACATTACAGTAAATAATGCTGATATTGTAGACAGCTTTTTTTTATAAAGGTTTTAAATATTTGACAGTTATTATCAGGACAATACTTAGTATTGTACAAAATACATTTCTAATTTTCTTTTACTTCATTCTGGTCACACAGCCTGATTTTAACATTTATTGTAATGTTTAATAATGTTAAGAGAAGTACAAGCACTTGCCATAGAAGCATTGCCTCTTAAATGAAGTGAGAAAGTCATTTATCTGTGTATGACTCAGAGAAACAGTAGTGTCATCCTTTTGTCATTCCTTGTATCATGATGAACAAAGACCGCAGCTCGCTGTTGTAAGCCTTTGCCAAACCTTTAGACCTTTTCTTAATTAAAATCTATTAGTGTGCTTCACAAATGAGTGCCTCCCTTGGCTTAAGCCCTACTTGCAGAATCTTTTCATCAAAACAGAGTGCTGATGTCGTGAATCTGGCCTTTGTAAACCTCTCTCATGATGATCAGTCATGCTCCTTCATAACTGACTTTATTACAAAGATTTTTATTGTTTGCTATAGTTCTTTGGATCTTACTGGTGTTACTTCCCTGAGATGGATGACAATCAATTGTTTTTGGTTCTTGTAGCCATTCTTTCTTTTGCTCTTTATTGTAATGTCACATGGCAGCATGGGGATGTGGGCTATAAAAGCAACAAATTGGAAAGCTTTGTAAGACCTTAAGCAACAGTGCTGAACTTAATTTATTCTTACAATATAAATAGAACACTTCCATTGTCATGAAAACGTAAATGCAGATTTCAAGAATATGGTGAAATATGTCTAGTATCTGGGTTAAAGCCTCCCTTGCATTTGCCTATCTGTGAAGGCAATCCCAATAGTGGCAGTTTGTGTTGTATAGTAGGTGCTGCCATAATCATCATTAATAATGACACAAGGGCACATAAGACAAAATCCTGTGGAGAGAAAGATGCTCTTACATTTCTATCTATCATAAACTGAGGCAGCCAATGAGCTGCAATTTGTCATCCAACAATGATATAATCTTAAGATTATCTTTCAATATTACATAGTGTTCAAACCTGGTGAAAATGTGTTTGCCTTCCTGCCCTCATTTCAGTAATGCCATCAAACTCCTAGAAATGCATGTTATTTGAATTTGACTTTGTACTGAATATCTTATATATGTAAATCGTCAGCGTAAAACAACCTTCAGGACTGTGATGCCCATTACTTCCCACAGCCCATAAATAGAGCATTTTGTAGTCAACATGCAATTTTATTGTGGCGCAACCTCTCTCATGCTGTTGTTTTCTTTCTGACAAAGTAGATGGGAAATATATCATTTTGATTTAAAAGCAACTAAAATGGAATCATCTAGTAGCAGATGGGATTTTTATGAGCTGTTTGTTACCATAAACCAGCTTTGTAATAGGACAATCATTTTCTGGTCAATTACACTAAGATAGCACTGTTTAGGATTTCACTCAACTGTGAAATGATTCTAGAACTTCTTTAAAGAATATTGATGGGCTTTTTTTTGTCTATAACGAGTGATCCCAAAAACAAATAAGGAATCAGATAGCAAAATAGTAGAATTTATCTTGTCTGTAAATAATATATTCCATACCATATCTGTTTATTTATGCAGGAAATGTGTGGGTGTGTAGGAGCAGACTTACTTTCTGCCACATAGTTCACTAAGGTAATGGTACCTGCAATGCTGAACATAAAACACAAATTAATTGCTTTGAAAAGGCAAAAAAAAGACATGTTTATTTTCCCTTGGAACATGAAATAGTGGAAAGATGATGGAAATCAGTATGTTACCTGATGTTTATTACTTTCTATTACAGTTTTTGACTGTCATTTAGCCGTTACACACTTCTGATCCATTCTGCTCTTTGATGTCTGTCTCAGTTATTTGTCAAAAGTGCCACAGACAGCTAACACCTCTGAAAGGACAAAACAAAAAACAGTTTTTGTTAGGATGGTATGTGCCACACAGAGATGCACAATTTGACACAAACAGTAGCAATGCTTTAATGCAAGAAATATTTTGAGTTGTTTCTTTATGCTCCTACTATTAGGAAAAAATACCTAAGTAGTTAATTCATTTTTTGTATCCCTTTACAATATTCCACTAGAAAATCAGGAATAGCTGGAAACTACTCCACCCTCGTCAAACCTAAGCTAGAAACTAGCCTGAGATGGGACATCATTCTTTCACGGGGCAAATGCACTCCAACTCACATTTGTTCTTAATAGTTAATATTATCAAAATAATATAACCTATATATCTTTTGAAATACCTGGAAAATAAAGAGAACATGCATACCCCATACAGTTACAAAAACTTACCTCTCTGAAGCTGCAAGGACACTTGTCTGCAGAAATGGGATGCAATTAAAAGTAAGAGGAATAGATCAAATATATTGCTGCATTAACTAAAGAGTATGAACAAAAAAAAATTTTCTTAATTATGTCTAGTATGAGACTTAATATACAGTATGATCAGTAGTGTCATATTGTATTTAAATAGTATCAGCTACTTTAGTTTATTAATGAATTGTATGAAAATAAAAAACCAGGAAATATCACTTCTGATATAGCAATGTATATTAGAGAGTGAAATCTTCATTTCAGTAACTGAAGATTGTGCACATATAACATAACATAACATTCTTCTAACTTCTTAATCTAATTAAGGGTCAGGGTGTTCAAAGCCCAATAAATAGCACTGCGTGTGAGGCATGAACCAATGTTCATTGTAGGGCCAACTCAAGACCCCCCCCCCCCCCCCCCCCCCCCCCCACCTATACGTACATACAGGCCCAATATAATCCTAAAAGTTATGTCTTTAAGGACGTGGGAGGAAAATCAAAATATTCAGAGCAATGCCCAACAAGATGTGAGAGTAATTTGCTAGTGCCATGCAGATCCACAGATAAAGACTCTTTAATGTCAAAGGGGTAACATATGCCTACAAAGTGTTTTAAATTAATTACAAATATCCATCCATCCATCCATCCATCCATCCATCCATCCATCCATCCATCCATCCATCCATCCATCCATTATCGACCGCTTATCCGAGGTTGGGTCGCGGGGGCAGCAGCCTAAGCAGGGATGCCCAGACCTCCCTCTCCCCGGCCACCTCCTCCAGCTCCTCTATATAATCCCTCCAGCGTGTCCTGGGACTGCCCCGTGGCCTTCTCCCAGTGGGACATGCCCGGAACACCCCTCCAGGGAGGCGTCCAGGGGGCATCCTGACCAGATACCCGAACCACCTCAACTGACTCCTCTCAATGCGGAGGATCAGCAACTCTACTCCAAGTCTCTCCCGGATAACTGAACTCCTCACCCTATCTCTAAGGGAAGTTCCAGCCACCCTATGGGGAAAACTCATTTCAGCCGTTTGTATCCGCGATCTTGCTCTTTCGGTCACTACCCAAAGCTCGTGGCCATAGGTGAGGGTAGGAACGTAGATCAACTGGTAAATCGACAGCCTCGCCTTTTGGCTCAGCTCTCTCTTCACCACGACGGACCGTTGCAGAGCCCGCATTACTGTGGATGCCGCACCGATCCGTCTGTCGACCTCCCTCTCCATTGTTCCCTCACTCGTGAACAAGACCCCGAGATATTTGAACTCTTCCACTTGAGGCAGTAATGTGTTCCCAACCCGGAGAGAGCATTCCACCCTTTTCCGGCTGAGAACCATGGCCTAGGATTTAGAGGTGCTGACTCTCATCCCCGCTGCTTCACACTCGGCTGCGAACCACTCCAGTGAGAGCTGGAGGTCACTGTCCGATGAAGCCAACAGAACCACGTCATCCACAAATAGCAGAGATGAGAGTCTGAGGTCACCGAACCATACCCCCTCCGCTCCTTGGCTGCGCCTAGAAATTCTGTCCATAAAACTTATCAACAGAATCTGTGACAAAGGGCAGCCCTGGTGGAGTCCAACCTCAACAGGAAACGAGTCCGACTTATTACTGGCAATTTCGGACCAAGCTCCTGCTCCTCCTGTACAGGGACTGAATGGCTCGTTACAACGAGCCTTATACCCCGTACTCTCGGAGCACACCCCACAGGATGCTTCAAGGGACACGGTCCAATGCCTTCTCCAAATCCACAAAACACATGTGAACTGGTTGGGCAAACTCCCATGCACCCTCCAGGATTCTGGCCAGGGTGTAGAGCTGGTCCAGTGTTCCACGGCCGGGACGGAATCCACATTGTTCCTCTTGAATCTGAGATTTGATTATTTTTAATTTTAATTGTAATATTAATTACAAATATAAAGCACAAATAATGTGACACACCAAAATCATCACTGGTGCTTCCTGCTGGTTTGAGAAGTGACATTAGTAGTTAATTGGAGATTTCAATTGATTATTGTATAAGTGCACCTTATCTGGAAGGTCCAGCTTGCACTAAGTTAGTATTAGATAGATAGATAGATAGATAGATAGATAGATAGATAGATAGATAGATAGATAGATAGATAGATAGATAGATAGATAGATAGATAGATAGATAGATAGATAGATAGATAGATAGCCGGGGATGACAAACTGTCCAGCTCCATGCCTACAATAGAGCCTCCCTTTCTCATCAGTTTGTCCAGGCGTGAGGCATCCCTCTTCTTTATGCTGCCTCCCTAGGGCCTAATTAGGGCTCTAATTAGGCCTTATTAGGGCCTAACCTACACAACAGACAGACAGGCAGACATTTAAACACAACTATAATCTGAATACACAATGATGACTAAAAAGGAAGAAAATTAAAAAGAAAGAAAACTTCTGACTTGGCAATCACAGTCACAGTGAGGCGTTATGAAGGTGTTTTGCCATTGTTATAAAGGAGCCCCAGTAGTGTTTCTTATCACACTTCTACTGAACAATTTGTTGGCTGAAAGACCAAAAATACACTCAAAGAAGCTCTGTGACAAGTTAATTTAAAAAACACAAGGATTGAGACAAGAAAATGTCCAAATCACTGAATATCCCTTGGAGCCCAGTTCCTTCAATCATTAAAAAATGGAGAAAGTATGGTACAGCTGTAAATCTTGTGATCATGTAAAAAGGAGACTAGTGAGGGAGGCCACCAAGAGACCTATGAGAACTCTGAAGGTGTTATAAGTTAAAGCAGCTCTGACTAGAGAGTCTGTGCATACAAAACTACTGCCTAGGTGCTTCACTAGTCATGGCCTTCGTGGGAAACAGATCTGTTTTTACTTTGACATTCAGTCTTTTTTTCTGTTGATCAGTGTCCACAAAGCCAAATGAAATCTACTGTGATTCAATGTTGTATAACAATAAACTGTGAAAACTTCCACGGGAGTGAATAACTTTTATACACACAGTAAATGTTACATACTGTCTTTTGAAAGATGGTGGAATTACATGCAGTGGCAAGACAATGCAAAGGACAGCACTGCTGCTTCATAGCTCTGGGAGATATGGTTTATATTATGGCATAATCACTGTCTGTGTGGAGTTTTAGTAATCTTCATGTTCAGTTTCCTGTAGACACACTGATCTTGTTACATTTCACATAGATCTGCAGGTTTGGTTAAGTACAGATTCAATAACTGGACAAATCCTATAGTCAAAACTGGCCAAGTATGAGTGAATGTTATTATTTGAAAGAATGTGTCCTTTGATGGACTGGAACAAGTTCAGCTCCTGCTAGGTTCCAGCTTCCCAGAACTCTGAAGCTGGGTTGAGCCAGTTAGATTAAGGATGGATGGAATTTCAAATTTAGTCATGTAAGTATTTGCTAAAAATAATAAGATACTTTTAATTAGGTTATTATTAAAATGTTTAGAACGTATTTTAAATTTTAAATGGTCAAATAAAGTATAAATGCTTTACAGAACAACTGGAGTTTATACTGCATCAAAATTTAAAGATAGAAATGGTAAAGATATGGTCATGTAAATTAGAAATGTTTCATGTTATATGAATTTCAGGAAGCAATTTGGAAGATTGAAACCATATGCATAAAGTTTGACTTTTGAAGTACGTGACCTTGCACGATGCCTTGAAATGCTTAATGAAACTGTGCAATATTAATTTATTGGCTGGATAACTTTAAACAGTAAGTAATGCAATATTAGGTCAAATGTTTTTTTTTTATATATAATCTGCTATTTACAGTTTCCTCCAGTATCATCACCTACATTACGTTTGTGATCTTGCTCAGATAAACTCTTCTTCCCTGATACAGTATAACCTCTTTTTTGTAAACCACCCAAGCAATTTAAATCAGTCCCTCGACTACTAAGATGCCTCAATATTCAGACTTGCTATTACAAAACTACCTCTCTGAATTCTGCAGGATTTGTATCAATCTCTGTATGTAAATTTGCTGATTAACATAATCTGAAATCAAAATGTTGATCTGGCGGGTAACATTTTTTTAGATCCAATTATCAACACATTGAGCCTTCCAGCTCCTACAAAGGTATAATTTATTACACCGAGAGATGAGCGTTTTCCCCAAAGAACTGACCTGTGGTAGCGGGTAATTTTAATGCTACTGAGGGCACACATATAGTGTCTGTGTTAAATATTCAGTTTGAAGCTATAATCAAAGGCTTGAAATACACAATTATTTAGAAGCCACATTACATTTCTCAGCACTCCGTGATTAAATATGTAGCCGAGCACAGTCCAAAGAGAAGGCAAAATGTGTTGGTTTTATTGTTTCAAATAACTTTCTCAAGTAAAGCTGGTTTCATGCTTTCATGTTTTTTATATAGAGAATAAATATGGTTTGAAATTAGACAATTCACATCAATACTCGACAAGTATTCTTAATTAACAAATATAATTTATAAGATATGAGCTATAAATCAATCAATACAATAATATTTACTATATTTGCAAAATGCAAAGCACACTAGGTATTTCTTTATTTGTGCTTTGATAATGTGCAGCCTGTTTATGTTTTTCAAAAGAAAAGTCTTTGATCTTTAAGGCAAAGTATCCTGTCCTCATAAACATTACTGTACATGGCATTCATGACTAGGCTGAGGGGCATGTGGAGCAAAATGTTGGGCTCATTTGAACATTTGGATTAACGATGGTTCTTTACATAATCTTTTACCTTTAAGGTACCTTTTATTTTAAGACTTTCAACATGTTCATTCAAAATGAGTTTATAAAAAAGGTTATATTTCTTTTGAACACAATACATGTAATGATTCATTCTAGCTTGTTTCTACTGACTGTCTAAAGAAACAAAAAAAAATATAGACAAGTAGGATAAAAGGTGTATGTTTTGGAGTGTAATGTAGTATGGTGGCAGAACAGTGTTAATTAACAATGCTTCTTTACGTCTCTACTTTCCTGGCCCAACCACTGTCTGAATAAAATTCTCTTGCAATGTTTTTCCTCCAAAACCTCAACAATAGGCAAGTTAGGTTATTTGGAGACTCTAAGCTGGCCCAGTAGCAGTAAGTGTGGGGGTGTGCATATGTCTGTGCATTCTGATTGGCTGCAGTGGCATAGCAAATACATAAGGGGTCGTGTGGGAAAAAATATTGGGGGAAAGAAGTATAAAGACTTCAAGAAAAAAAGTTGAACAAAATGTATGTATAATTACTCGAACGTAGAGATTCATTGAAAAAAAACTTTTTGCACGTAAAATATTTAACTTTTTGTAAATATATGATTTCAGAAACATTAATAGATCCCCTAAAATTAAGATACAGAGTAAAATACTTGTAAGTTATTTATTTGTTTAATTCAGTGGACATTTAATGCAAAGTAATTTAAAACTACTGCTGCGAAGATTTTTTATTGAGTGGGCACCTCAGGAGTTGATGCGTATGGTAATATCAATGGCAGCAAACATTGAATTGTATTATATTATGGCAATTTAATATTTTATAAATTCCACATGTATGATTTACAATTAATAATAATGTTATGTATTGTGATATCACACAAATAAACTAGAAACTGCTTGTTAACCATGTTAATGTTCACAACTGATAATCTGAATATCACAATCAAAACTAGAAAACTGTTTTCATAAATGTTAGTCATATATGAAAACTAAGTAAACAAACACTTTACATAAACCATTTTCCTTTTAGATTTTCTTTTTTAATTCCTGGACGAGACATGTTATGTTTATTTTTTGGCACTTTCTTTTTCAATAGAGAGAACTGCCAGGGTTGATAGTCCTATTTGTGACATAGTTGATCTCAGATGGTTCAGTCAGCTCTGTCCTGCCAAGTCTGAGGACGTGAGGAATGAAAGTAGGTGACATGTTTTGATTCATTGTATTTTATTGCTAAAATGTTTCTGAATTTGATGTGGCGTGTTTTAAAATAATAATTATAATAAGAGATTACTATTGATGCATAAAATATTGCATGTGTTCGCTTTTAACAAAAGACACTTGGGATTTTGGCAAATTTATTAAAAATAAAAAAATTGAGAAAGCACATGTACATAAGTATTCACAGCCTTTGCCATGAAGCTCAAAATTGAGCTCAGGTGCATCCTGTTTCCCCTGATCATCCTTGAGATGTTTCTGCAGCTTAATTGGAGTCCACCTGTGGTAAATTCAGTTGACTGGACATGATTTGGAAAGGCACACACCTGTGTATATAAAGGTCCTACAGGTGACAGTTCATGTCAGAGCACAAACCAAGCATGAAGTCAAAGGAATTATCTGTAGACCTCCGAGACAGGATTGTCTCGAGGCACAAATCTGGGGAAGGTTACAGAAAAATTTCTGCTGCTTTGAAGGTCCCAATGAGCACAGTGGCCTCCATCATCCATAAGTGGAAGAAGTTCGAAACCACCAGGACTCTTCCTAGAGCTGGACGGCCATCTAAACTGAGTGATCAGGGGAGAAGGGCCTTAGTCACGGAGGTGACCAAGAACCCGATGGTCACTCTGTCAGAGCTCCAGAGGTCCTCTGTGGAGAGAGGAGAGCCTTCCAGAAGGACAACCATCTCTGCAGCAATCCACCAATCAGGCCTGTATGATAGAGTGGCCAGACAGAAGCCACTCCTTAGTAAAAGGCACATGGCAGCCCACCTGGAGTTTGCCAAAAGGCACCTGAAGAACTCTCAGACCATGAGAAAGAAAATTCTCTGGTCTGATGAGACAAAGATTGAACTCTTTGGTGTGAATGCCAGGCATCACGTTTAGAGGAAACCAGGCACCGCTCATCACCAGGCCAATACCATCCCTACAGTGAAGCATGGTGGTGGCAGCATCATGCTGTGGGGATGTTTTTCAGTGGCAGGGACTGGGAGACTAGTCAGGATAAAGGGAAAGATGACTGCAGCAATGTACAGAGACATCCTGGATGAAAACCTGCTCCAGAGTGCTCTTGACTTCAGACTGAGGAGACGGTTCATCTTTCAGCAGGACAACGACCCTAAGCACACAGCCAAGATATCCAAGGAGTGGTTTCAGGACAACTCTGTGAATGTCCTTGAGTGGCCCAGCCAGAGCCCAGACTTGAATCCGAATTAACATCTCTGGAGAGATCTTAAAATGGCTGTGCACCGACGCTTCTTATCTAACCTGATGGAGCTTGAGAGGTGCTGCAAAGAGGAATGGGCGAAACTGGCCAAGGTAGGTGTGCCAAGCTTGTGGCATCATATTCAAAAAGACTTGAAGCTGTAATTGTACTTATGTACATGTGATTTCTCAGTTTTTTTATTTTTAATAAATTTGAAAAAACCTCAAGTAAACTTTTTTCACGTTGTCATTATGGGGTGTTGTGTGTAGAATTCTGAGGAAAAAAATGAATTTAATCCATTTTGGATTTGTAACATAACAAAATGTGGTAAAAGTGATGTGCTGTGAATACTTTCCGGATGCACTGTATATATATATATATACTTTGTGATACATTTATTAGCTATATTCACATTTTATTTTGTTTTTACTTAGTGATTGTAACATTTCACAGTATTATTATTTGTTTGTGTATTTATTTTTCATTTAATTTTGTCTGAAATATTCCTTCATAGTAAACAGGGTGTATCTGTTTAACTGTTTATAATCAATATTTTAATTAAAGCTGGTTTCATGCTAACAGATTCTTTCATGCGTTTTATATATAAAATTAAAGAGTTTAGTTCAAATTAGAACTACAAAAGCAGTTTTTACCAACTTAATGAAATAAAATATCTGAAAGTTAAAATAAAAATGAATACAACAGCAAAACACAGTACAAGAATGTTTAATTTTTCCTCCTTGTTCATATGCTTTTTAAACACTTTGTCCACTATGCCCCTACAGTAGGCACAATGCACAAGGGAGCAGCCTGTCCTGCGGAAAAGAAATGGCATTTTTCATTTTAATTCACTTTAAGATTAATGCACTTACTGTATTATACTGTAACATTCAAAAAGCCTTTCTATTCCTTGCATTTAAAATGTTTTTCCTTGCCTGTGTGACCACTCTTCTGTGGCTGACTTGACATTTTTTTATCACTGACAATGTGTGTCCCCATTCAGATTGGGGAATAGGTGTCAGTAATATATCTGGAGAATGGGGTGGGTGTGCCATCTCTTTGAATCCACAGTTTGGCAGAGCAGCCATTATAATCTATGCAGTATAAGGAGGAGTATAGTCATGAAGCAGAAGGGATGGTCAACGATTTTCCTCACTGCTTTAGTCTGACTGACTGCCAAAAATACCAAAGCAAACCTGAGTAATATTTACCTTCTTGGATGGACTTTTGAGGCATGTTATCATGATCAGTCAGATTTTTTCCTGGTAGACACTTTTATTTAATTGAATGTCTGACAGATGCTAAAAAGAGATCACTTTGCATTGTTTTGCAGTTTGTAGTGCACTTGTTGGAAAGAAAGAACTTAAAGTAGCAAAGTTTTAGAACTGGACCAGGAGATGAAACTCTGTTTTAGTTGCATGCAGAATCATTGTCATGGTACAAGCAAAGATCAAAATGCAGGGAGGACAATCTTAAATACAGATTGTCAGACTCAAAGATAACATTAAACAAAGTCAAAAGAAAAGCACAGCAAGTAGATCTAAACCTACTGAATCTAATATTCTTCTAATTCACCATCCAAAATTTGTGTTTAAAGACAATGTATGAAAACCTTGGAGTCCCTGATTACTGAGCCACCATTTTGGGGTGTGGCCTCTTTCTGAGGCTGACCAGTGAGGTCTTAGTTAGTTTATATATATATATATATATTCACAGCATTCAAAGTCTGTGTCACAATCTGATTGTATGGGTGGTTACCTACCAGGTAACGCTTGTGGTTGGCCAGCAATCTGCTAACATCCGCCACGGTGCCCTCAGTTTGTGAAGAACAGATCATAGAATTGTTGAAAATAGTTTACTGTTAAATAAATGCAAAGAGTACGCGACACGTGTTTCGCCCTCATTCTGGGCTCATCAGGCGTACACACTCCACTGCACTCCCTCTCGGGAATCGAACCTCGGATGTCAGCGCCAGAGGCGATGCCCCTAACGTTGTGCCACGGCGTGCCGTGAATGTAATTACCCCGATCTACATGCTGTCAAATAAATGAACCACACGCCGTGGCGCAACGTTAGGGGCATCGCCTCTGGTGCTGACGTCCGAGGTTCGATTCCCGAGAGGGAGTGCAGTGGAGTGTGTACGCCTGATGAGCCCAGAATGAGGGCGAAACACGTGTCGCGTACTCTTTGCATTTATTTGACAGTAAACTATTTTCAACCATATATATATATATATATATATATTAAAACCTTTCTGCAGTCTTGTGTGCTGCTAATCACAACACTTACAAGAATGTGTGTATTACACGCACAGTTCAATAAGTGATCACTTACTGAATTTATTTCAGTAAAGCCATCTTATTTATAAAATGCTCTCTAATGCAAAGAACCTGAAGTCAGGTACATACTTGGATAAAGCTTACGATAAAGCAATTTAGAATACACAATGAATGGCTGATGGGTGTAGAGGCTGTTTAACATTTCCTCTGAAGAAAATAAAAACGCATGTTTATATGTGTATATTGAGTTATTTTGTGGTTTTAGTTCAAAAAAGAATTCAGTGTGAGAATTTTTCATCATTTTGAGTTATTTTGACAAATGTTATTTTTATTTCACTTTCATTCTGTTCTTTGTTATGCAACACAACTGATGTGCAACATTCATGACATCACTGGATGTAATGGTAAAAATATAGTGGCATTTCTGAGGCCCGTTATCCCTTGGCTGCGGTGGGTTGGCACCCTGCCCAGGATTGTTTCCTGCCTTGTGCCCTGTGTTGGCTGGGATTGGCTCCAGCAGACCCCCGTGACCCTGTGTTCGGATTCAGTGGGTTGGAAATTGGATGGATGGATGGATGGATGGATGGATGTTATCCCTTGGTTGGATAAAAACAACTTTCTTAGTTCCAGTCGGTTTCTTTCAAGAAGGCCTATAGTCAAGCATTGAACTTTTTTTTTTTTTTGCTTTTATCTCATTTTGCCCCTTTGTTTTGGTTGTCTTTTTTGGCTCTGACCTGGTATTCATCTTTTGACTCTGATTTTTGCCTTACGTTGCCACCTCCTGGTTGGTTCAGGTGCACAGAACAACCCTTCAAACATCTGTGTCATAACATAATCTCTTTGGCTCAAGTTCCCTTTTGTTTGAGGCACAGAAAGAGTTTAAACAATTTTATCGAGTTTTGCCTGTATTGAAATTTAGTAGTACCATTTCTGCATTTAAGGTCTGTAGGGCACCACCTCACCAAATGTTGTGCAAAATAAGTAATAAGCTCAGTCATTTAAACTTAATTTTAAAATGTTTAAAACAACCATTACTTTATTTCTTAAGTACATTTTTTCCCCAATTTTTCATCATACTCTCAATGCAATTTCTTATTTAGAAAACCATTGTTTTTTGTAGAATCTAAAATTCTTTTTGTGCTGCATGCATGTTTCCAGCTGAAGGAACTGACCCAGTTGGACCTGCATTGTTCTATGTTTACCTTTTGGTGTGTGGGGGGGGGGCATGTGAAACCTGCAATTTCCAGTTTAGTGAAGACGCTTAAAGTCTACACCCCATTATTCTTGGCATTAAAATGAGGCTGTGCTTTTTAATCCCATGTTTTTAGCTCCAGTTTAAGCATTACCAATCAAGGATGTGCAGTGCAAGCTAGTGAAGTGGCGTGTGTAGTACCATTTGCTCCTTTAAAAGTATCCACAGTAATTTGGGAAAAGAACACAAATCAATATCAGGAAAACATCAGGCACAAGACATTGTGCTGGTCAGAATGAGGCTGAGCAACACTGGAATCTTCACCGACTGCTGAGGAGGAATGATGTGCAAGATTTATCAAGGAATCCTTACTTGTGTTCCTACCACTTTGTGGAAAAGCAGCCAGGTGTGTGAGGCTCTGTTTTTAGTGCCAAAGGAACAGATACACAGAAAATAATTTTTTCAGCTGTTTTCTGATCTTACGCTGTCTTGCACAAACCTAACTGCCCAATGATTAGCGTAGCTACTGGACAGCCCCATGGCCTTATGTTTGTTGAGCAGTGTGAGTAGTCTGCATGCTTTTTCCATGTTATTGTGTCCTGTCCTCTGTGAAAGCTGTGAAACTTGAGGTGTTTATGTTTCAATTCAGGCAGGTCACAGCTGACATATTTTCCTGAGCAGTGAGAAGTTGCAAAGCTCTCACTTTACTTACTGTTCATATCCATATGGTTGTATTTTGCCGGATGATGACAATGTCAGAGGGGATAATAATGATCTGATGGCAATCAAGACAAACCAGGCACCAGCACCACATTGTTTGACTGATTTTTTTCTGGTGTGAATGGTGCATGATCTGACATATCTTAGTAGTCATTATTAATAGAAGTAGCAAATATTATTAGTTAAGACAATGTTAACGTTAGAGAATATGTGCACAATAAGAAAAATTCTCATGTGGATCCACCAGAATTTTTATGCTACAAATGTCAGTGCCTAAATACATGTTGGAAGTGTCACTGTAGTGTACTACCATTACATTTGTTAATGTGGCAATAATTTGGGAAAACAACTAAAACCATAGGTGTTTAGTTAAATTAGGCTTACTTTGCTCTACAGAAGGCCATACAATTTATTTCACAGAAAGGAGACTTAAATAGCTGGAAAAATATATTTCTTGGCCTTGTAAAGCCTTTTTAGTCATTAATGTGTAAATAATGTTATTTCACTGTTCTGTGGCCTTTTTCAACACATTCCTTTGTGTAATGACTGAGACTGAATTTCAGTAGACCTTCAGTACTTACAGTATAACTGAGTTAGCACCCTTAGTTAGCGTAATTATTACTATTATTTTCTTAAGGAATACAGGAAAGTACAAGTCATTTTGCCCATATACAGCTTGGATGAAATGTTGCCCTTCAAAGAGACATTAGAGTAAAAGAAGCAAGTTGAACCAACACTGAAAGAAAATCTAGACAGGCCAAGAGATAATGGAAGCCAGCTGAGAAAGCGGCCAACTGAAGGTCTTTCTAGGGAAAGCATCTAGGAGAATAATTGGTTAGACTGAGAGTAAAGCAGCACAGTGGATAATAATATGCTACAAAGCAGCAAGCATTGCATTATTAAAGTAATGTAGGAGTTTTCAGATTGAGGACTGGCCCAAAAAATTTTATTACACTGCCATGTTTTGCAGCTGATATTTTGATCCTCAATAAATATAGTGAATACATTTGATTAAAATTAACTGGATTGATCATATTTTTTACAATCAAAGAAACCGGCTGCATGTTGGTCAAATGCACATTACTTATTATGAATAAAATCCAAATACACAATGTTAAACTGACAAATATATTAAGCCAATTGAAATTTGCTGTTAGGCTTAATATATTTGAATTCAACCACCATAAACACTGATGCTCTTTCGAGGAGTGGTTGGTGTATTGTGTCTAATGGTACCAGAATGGGCTGTGGATTCTGTAACCCTGCATTGGAATAATCAGGTTTAAAAGATGAATGAATGACTGAGTGGAGACTAGCATCTTGTTTAGGGTCGGTTCCTGCTTTATGCCCAGGGCTGTCAGAAAAGGCACTGGTTTATAATGAACTCTATCGCAGTTAAGAAAAGTTAAACAAACAGAGACTGGAAAATAACAGATCATGTGTGGTGATAAACTATATGAAACTCACAAAACATGTCCCCCCATGTATCCTCTTGTAAAAGGCAAAGGCTTGTCCATTAGGCATGCTAATATCGTAAGACAGAAGTGTATCAAGGCTCCCGGTAAACCTGTGTACTGTTGGGAAAATTGTTCTACAACGGAGAGATTATCATAGCAGTATAGGAATTATTGTGGAAAAAAGGAGAGAACACAAATACAATTTTAGATTGATTGTATCAAGTAGGAATTTGAAGAAACATGAAATTATTTTTTATGGAATTTAGCATGTATAATGTTGACACATTAATTTAGTATAACCTAAAGTTGAGTGAAAAATGATTTTTTGATGATTTTTCATTTGTACTCTACCCCTGATGCATCTTGTTTCAGTGTCCCACCAAGGCTGGCCAGCTTTGTTGGATTGCACTTGCCCTGATACCACTTTTCCATCATTGAAACCATTCACCATTTTTTGTCACTAACTGATCCAGGATTAGCAGGGAAGAAGTCAACATGTGATTTCACAAAATTATTTTTTAGCAACAATTTGTAATTCATGGTTTTATATGCTTAAAGCATGCTGTCAACCAGTTGAAAGTAGCTTGGTGCTGTGGATTTGCCAAGAAAAATTTCAACAATATCCTTGAATGCCTTCCACATGATTTCTTCTTGCACCACTAGCAGATATTTGAGCCACTTGTTATCGATGATATGTCTGATTATGGACCAGCAAAAAAACCCTCCTTAATCAATATCTGTGGGAATATCTGTTTGAAATATTTAAATCCTTTCAGCATCTGGAACTAAATTCCTATACTCTTTAAATTCACTTGTATTCATTTTGCTGTTTCTTCAAAATATTTATTTATCAATTGATGGTATTATTTGACCCGTGAGGGTGTATCTGTGTATTTGTATTGCACCTACTGCTGTATGCACATCTAATTTCCCTTTGGGATTAATAAAGTTTAATTTATCTAATCTAATCCAATCTAATCTAATCTAATCTAATCTAAGTGTTTTGTCAGTTTAAGTTTTATATAAAGAGGAGTTAAAAAAATCTTGTATTAACAATATTATTTCAGACTACTTCAAACTAGAACTCTGTACTAGTGAAGGATGCCCCTTGTCACCACTGCTTTTTGCAATCTCCATTGAGCCTTTGGCTGTTCACTTTTGAAATGCATCAGAGATGAAGGGGATTTTCAGAGAAGTACTTGAACAGAAAATATAACTATATGCAGATGGTATGGTACTTTATATATCAGACCCACAAAATTCTGTGCCTGCAGCCCTAACTGCAGTAGCAGAATTTCAAAAGATATCTGGACTCAAAATTAATTTGAATAAAAGTGTGCTTTTTCCAGTGAATTCTCTATCAAACAACATCAGATTGGACACCTTCCCTTTTATCATTGCAGATCAGTTTAAATACCTAGGGCTAAACATCACAAATAAATATAAATCTCTTTTTCAACAAAATTTTGCTGTCTGCTTGGAAAAACTTCAACAAGACGTGCATCTTACTGTAGTAGGGAGAATTAACACTATCAAGATGAATATCCTCCCTCAGCTTCTGTTTCTATTTCAAAACATACTCATATACATTAACAAATAACTGTTTAAGAAATTACTTTCAATCAAAACTTCATTTATTTGGAATTCGAACTATCCACGCATCTAAAGGGCAACCGTACAACAACCTAAATCAGAAGGTGGCCTAGCTCTCCCTAATTTTCAATTGTAATACTGATTGGCAAATATACAAGCTATAAAAACCTGGACATTGACACAGATAGATGAACACACACTAGCTTGGTTTGCAATAGAAATGAAATCCTGCAGTACTTCTTTATATTCCTTCCTAAATACAAGTTATCGCCAATATACTAACAACCCAATTGTGCTTCATTTACTCAGAATATGGAACCAATGTAGCAAGCACTTCAAGAATATTTTATTTGTAGCACCTCTACATGATAACCACCTTTTTCCACCCTCTCAAACTTATATACTTTTTAATGTTTGGAAAATGTATGGGATTAAATCATTTAGATATCTGTATATAAATATTGTCTATGAACAATCAATAAATAATCCTACGAACGACAACACTCCAAATTTAGCTTCCCATCAACACAATTTTTCCCCTATCTTCAAAATCGAAACTTTCTAAATGAAATCTGCCTAGTTTTCCTCACCTCCCATCTATTTCTATTCTAGAAGAAATATTATTCAGCCTTGAAGACTGAGACAGCATTTCTATAATACATAAAACCATTTTAAAGTCCCTTCCTTTTAAAGATCCCAGACTACAGTGGGAAAAGGATCTCTTACTTAAAATTTCAGAATAGGAGTGGAAGGCAGCCATGCACAGAATTCAGTTTAGCTCCATATGCAAAAAGCATTCAATCATTCAACTTAAAATCTTTTATTGAGCACAACTATCTCATTAAAAATTGCCCAAAAAGTTTCCAGGACAGAGCCTGCGAATGTTGCAATTGAGTTCCAGCCTCACTATGCCACATTCTGGGCATGCACCAAATTAACATCATTCTGGACAAAAATTTTTAAACGCTTATCAGACAGTCTTGATGTCCAATCACTCTTAATCCATTAACAGCTGTGTTTGGTGTACCTCCAGATGGGCTTAAAATGGAGAAGGACAAACAAATTGTGATTGTCTTTACTTCACTACAAGCACTACATATACTGAGTATACTTTGTACATAAAATATATGTTGTCGTACCTTAACTGAATAACCTTTATAGCACAATAACAATTCAATACATTTATGGTCACTACAGTATTTGGATTTAATAATCTTCATGTGGGAAAAGGCTGACTTGCATAAATAAGTAGAGCCGAATAATGCATTGTCAAGGAGGTAGCACATTTCCTCATGTTTGGGTATTTTTCCTCTGTGAGTAAGTTCCAAAACTGTCCAAGAGCCCCAGACTTCAGCTGAATGTCATCCTGTAGTGTCAAAATCTCATCCTCCACTATAGAGGAGTTTTAAGTGAAACAGTGTTGCAATTTTGATGCAAGTGAATCACCCTCAACATCTTCCCTAAATGGATAGCACTTAAATGTAGCAATTGGCTCAAGTAAAGCTGAGTCTTGAAACCGTCTGTCAAAGTCTGACAGGCAATTTTCAATCTGCTCTGTGTAGCGTATGCTGTCAAGTTGCGCACACGCCTTCCAATGCGTATCCAGCTCTGACGCGAGGTTTAGATGTTCCCCAAATCAAGGCACTGCAACTTTGAGGACAGATGTCGCATTTTTCGTTTGAAAGCATTAACTGAGCTTTTGAATTAAGGCGAGTGAAAAATGACTGTCCGATTAACTGCGATTTTAGTTCCCTCTCTTTTCTCTTTCTCAGATCGCTTTTCGGAAGGAAGTCAGTTTTGTAGTTTTTATGAATAGTTCGAAAGTGCCTTTCCACATTTTTCTTCTTTGGAATAGCAATGATAGATTGACAGATCAGACAAACGCACTTTGATTGTGACATTGTGAGAAAAAAAATCCTCTTCCAATTCCACATCCATCTCATACCCTCCCCAAACAATTTTTTTTTAAATCCCTTCTTTAGTCGATATAAATTGGAAGGCTAACTAGATCACAGCCAGAGTTTTGCAGTAGCTCGCGCATTTGATTGTGCGTGTGGGATGACCAGTGTGTTAGAAGAAAAGAGATCTCAGACTGGCCGCCCTGTATGTCAATCAAGTGGCAAATGCCATAGGGAGGATATATGATAGACTAACGTTTAAAACATTTTTTTTTTAATGCAACGCGATCTACCTGCACTACCTTTCTGATCTACCGGTCGATCGTGATCGATGCATTGGGCACCCCTGTTATATACTATATGAAATTGGAAAAAATCAAATTCTTACTTAAAGGATCTGTTCAAAACATTTTAAAAGCCTGGCAGGATCTAATCAGTAACATTTTAGAATAAGTATTTATATTTTGGAGAAAGACTCCTTTCCCTCTATACTACTCTCAAAGGTTTATCACTGGCTATTGGCCTTCCTCTCTTTCTCTTGTGTGGGGGTTGAATTAAATTTAGTTTTGTTAAGGTTGACTTGATTGTATGAAATGTTACGTGCTTTTAATAAATTCAATAAGAAAAAAGTACTCAGTATATCCAAGCTGCATTCCCAGTAGCAGTGCCACCACTTATAGATCACCACAGATGTTCCAGTTATAGTTGTTGTACTGTATATGTATACTTATAATATGAGAATAAATCACAAAATAGGTCATTGAAATAAAACAGTACATGTCAGGAAACTTTTTAAGGTGATTTTTGCAATCAACAGGTAAAAACCCATGTTCAGAGAGCAAATTTGTCATTGTCTAGTGTAAACTGTAGGTGTAGTGAGTGCATAAGAAGTAAGGTACCTGAGTGCACCAAAACAAGAATTGGAACTAGGAGGGCTGGCATTAGACCAAACATATCTGAGGCTACAGTGAGAACCACATCCCGTTTGATTAGGAGGAGTGGCCCTATGTTCCTTCTTCAAGAAAAGTAGCCCAGAATCTTCCTGAAAGATCCACTATTGAAAGTGGGTTCAGGAGTGCTTAAGACCAATTCCCTAATGTTGCTGTAGCCAAAGAGGACCACCTCTGACCCCAGATGTGAATCAGGGCCTTTCCCTGGAAGTGGCCTTGGGACCTTGGTGTTAAAGACTCCTCAAGCCAGAAGAAAATTATTTCGAACGTCAGGAGCAGAGTTGGGGCAGATATGTACTTGCAGGAATAAAAAGATGCCAGGACCTTGAGTGGGAGGCAGGGGAATGACATGAGAAGGAAGTGTGATATTGAAGTGTAAGTGGGCAGTTATGTGACCTAGCCCAGATGATTGCCATGGGTTCCTGCTTTTACTGGAATGGTTCTTTTTGGCGGTTTGAATATTCTTTTGATATTTTGTTCCCTCCTTTGTTTTATCTGAGCCCTTAGTGTTTCATCTTTAGTCAACACATTTTTTAAGAAACTTCATGATTCTTATCTTTATTTTTGTTTGAGAAGATGCCAGTAGGATGCTTTCTAATTTACAGTAGCTAATGTCTTCAACTAACCCACAGGTTCCGTTTAAATTCATGTCTTATTTTTCTTATGCAGAGTATTTCACCTACAGTGTGTTTCTGGTTATAGCACAGTATATCCAGACGGATCAAGAGAAAAATAAATTAATCACACACGATTGAGAAGTATTGATCTGACATTGTTTTACTTTAAATTTTTTACAGAATGGGTCATTTAGGTATTGTGTACAAAACTTTACAGTATACAGTAAAAGAAATTCAAATTACATCTTAATTTTTTAATATTTTTGCATGTTGAAAGTTATCATATATTGCTATATTCAATGACTTTTTCACAATTGTCCACCTATTAAACAATAATTAAAGTACTTTACTGGTAACTAAAAGACTTACATTGTAAATGTAATCCCAAGGAAAAATAAAGCACACATTCATACTTGCATTTTAGAATAAATTTACCCATTCTCCAAGTCAAATATGGCAAAATCGATTCCTGAATGTGATATAAACAGTGGTGTACTACTGAAGTCATATCTCTGTAAACACACCAAAACCCTTTTGATCAACCTACATAGATAGATAGATAGATAGATAGATAGATAGATAGATAGATAGATAGATAGATAGATAGATAGATAGATAGATACTTTATTAATCCCAATGGGAAATTCACATTCTTCAGCAGCAGCATACTGATACAATAAATAATATTAAATTAAAGAATGATAATAATGCAGGTGAAAAAACAGACAATAACTATGTATAATGTTAAATATTAACGTTTACCCCCCCGGGTGGAATTAAAGAGTCGCATAGTTTGGGGGAGGAACGATCTCCTCAATCTGTCTGTGGAGCAGGACAGTGACAGCAGTCTGTCACTGAAGCTGCTCCTCTGTCTGGAGATGATACTATTTAGTGGATGCAGTGGATTCTCCATAATTGATAGGAGCCTGCTGAGCGCCCTTCGCTCTGCCACAGATGTTAAACTGTCCAGCTCCATGCCAACAATAGAGCCTGCCTTCCTCACCAGTTTGTCCAGGCGTGAGGCGTCTTTCCTCTTAATGCTGCCTCCCCAGCACACCACTGCATAGAAGAGGGTGCTCGCCACAACTGTTTGATAGAACATCTGCAGCATCTTATTGCAGATGTTGAAGGAAGCCAGCCTTCTAAGGAGGTTTAACCGGCTCTGTCCTTTCTTGCACAGTGCATCAGTATTGGCAGTCCAGTCTAATTTATCATCCAGCTGCACTCCCAGATATTTATAGGTCTGCACCATCTGCACACAGTCACCTTTGATGATCACTGGGTCCATGAGGGGTCTGGGCCTCCTAAAATCCACCACCAGCTCCTTGGTTTTGCTGGTGATCAGGTGTAGGTGGTTTGAGTCGCACCATTTAACAAAGTCATTGATTAGGTCCCTATACTCCTCTTCCAGCCCATTCCTGATACAGCCCACAATAGCAGTGTCATCAGCACTTTTGCACATGGCAGGACTCCGAGTTGTATTGGAATGCATGTTGTATTGGAATGCATGCATGTTCAATGGAAACTCACCATCAATAAACTCTGCTGAATCTTTACCAGATGTCCCTAAACTTCTCTGTTTTATGAAGCAATATAGCAACTCAAATGTATTTTTAATTTGACCAATTAGTTTCAGTGAAGTCTACTAAAACATGACCACATAGCTTGTTGTTCCTTTCCTTTACCTACATTAAAAGTTAAACATCATTGCAAGGCAGCATGGTGGCACAGTGGTAGTGAAGCTGCCTTGAAGTAGCTGCCCTGGTATAGTGGTCTTTCTTTGGTTCAGTTACTTCAATTGTCCATGGTGCAGTTTGAGTGTCAGTGCTAGATTAGATACTAAGGGCACACCAACTAGTTACAATATAGTAGTTTGTTTACTATAAGATTTGCATATCCACTCCTGATTATATTAATGTATAGTTTATAGTAGTACCATGTTTCATGTTGTCCCTTTCACTTTTTATATTTTTCAATGTGAGACTGCATTCACTTGTCCTGAAGTTGAGGTGGGGACTACACCTTTATGGGTGGTAGGTTCTACTGACTGGACATAGAGCATAAGTAGGAAGAAGTTTAAAAGAAAAATAAAGTACAAAGTGAAGTGGGACTAGCACTTAAGGAGTGTAATAGAGCATTACGGAAGCCTAAAAGGAATCATGCATCATTGATACAGTATAAGAAACCTCAAGCCATGATGAGACAGGTGGTGAGAAGAGCAAAAAGAACATATTGGAGGATGTATTGTGTCAGGACTGGGAATGAAGTTCAGGTTGGGGAAATTGGAGTATGATCAAAATGAGGGGAGATTGTAGTCCTACTGTATAGTCAAGTCTTGACAAATGGAGAAGATGTGGGAGTTACAGACTTGGAAAAGGCTGAAGTACTAGCGAAAACATTTGTCAAGGTTCATACAGCGGAAAGAGCTCACAGGGAAAAAATCTTGTGTACGATTCTCATGGAGAAATGGAGGGGAATGAGAAAACATTGTCTCTGATGAGTATGGCCATTGATATACCAGAACCTATAAAGGGAAGGCAAAATCTGTGATTAAGAATTCCATTAAGGAAATCTGGCAAAATTATTGAAATAAGTGGAAAAAAAGGAAGACCTGTTTAACATCCAAAAGGTGGTTGGAATTCAGTGGCTGAGCGGCAATAATAGGATGGAAGAAATAATACTTACAGTGCTTACAACTGGACATTCTGGACTAAATAGCACATTATGTAAAAATGAATAAACATGAGACAGGTTATTGCAGAAATTGCAATGAGCCAGAGACTATACAGCATGTTTTATTTGACACTCCAGCTCAGTAACTGGTAGTAATGCACCTTACGTTGGTCTGCCACACACATTATAGACACAGTAACCACTTTGTGGAGGACGTTGCTGAGTTAGAAAATGGATGGATGACTGAATATAAACATGATGATTGTTGAATGCGTACACTAAAAAGAGTTATTGTTACTGAATTCAAAAATAAACACCAACAAAGTAAAAAAGTGGCTTTTGATGGCCACCAATTAAAATAACGCCTCAAGTCTTGAAGCTGAAAGTCATTAAAAGGGAAAAATATTCTTTCATCTTTTTACCTCTAGTCATACGAAAGTGTTGCTATTAGTGAAATCTTACTTGTCAGCGACTGAAGCAAGATTTGAACCTCATTAAAAAATATTTGCATTTCATATTTAACCTTAATATTTGAAGAGATATTCCTTAATAAGAGCATGTGGTAATGCCCCAATGTGTGGTTGCTGCATTCATTTTCTTATTCTCTGTTTCATATTTTGCTTTAGCTATAGTCCAACCCAAGATTATGGATTTGTGAAGTGAAGACAATTTAAATGTTATACAGTAGTATAGCTCAAAATTTAGAAAAAATCAAATCTGCTGCTACCCATCTATTTTAGGGCCCTGCTTTTAGAGCACAGATATGTGTTTAGTCATTTGCAAATCTACAATTCTTTTCATTAGCTTGTTTTTGGAAAATATTTACTTATTTACTGCAAAAAGATTACACATCTGTGAAAAAAGACCTGCAATAGAGATGTCCTGAGTTATATACTTAAAGGGTAAAAGTATTTAAGAAACAATAGTCTTTTTAATATATATTCAATAACAGAGGAGAACCCTTTAAGAATATCATTCCTCATACACATATAGCAGTCTATCTTTTTAGCAAAGAAAATGAGTGGTTGTTGGTTGAAAAATTAGTACATGCTTTTGTTTTTAGTTGAACAGATTACCTAACAGGATTACCTAAGAAAGACATCAATCAGGTGCAATTAGTGCCGAATGCAGCAGCCAGAATCTTAACTAGAAAAAGAAATCTGAGCATATTTGACCAGTGTCATAGATGGCTGGGATCCTTGCCTGGTCAGGATGCCTCTTCCTTGGAAAGTCCAGGGAAGAAAGTGTGGACAGAGCATCACCTTCCCCGAAACGCTAGATGGCAGCCCCCCTTGGTGCTTTGGACTTCCACAGGACTTCATGGGAGATGGAGTTGGATACAGCCCTGTTGGGATCCGGGGGCACTGCAGCTGCTCCAGAGCCTGTTTGAGCAATCCTTTCTCCACACCTGGAAGTGCTGCCAGAAGTAGATCATCAAGCACCTGGAGCACTTCCGGGTAACATATAAAAGGAGCCAGCAGATAGAACTTGGTGAGCCACAGTTGGGAGGAGTGGAGGAGAAAAGAAAAGAAACGAAAAGAAAAGAAAAGAAGGAAAGCATTCTGCAGTGGTTTGTGCGTTGTACTGTGTAGTTGTGCTTGAGGGAGATGGGGAAGACGTTTCCCATAAGGGAAGAAAATAAAATAAAATTGTGTGTGCTTTTATAAGTGTGTTTCCTGCATTTATCTGTGTCAGGTTATGTGACTGGCACACCCGGAGAGCTGTCACACCAGTTTTAGTGTTGATACATTGGTTACCCGTGTCATTCAGAACTGCCTTGTAAAATACTACTAAGGCCTTAAATAATTCTTCTCCATCCTATAGTTCAGAATCCCTGTTGCCCTACACTCCAAGTCATAACCTTAGTATTATGTTTGCATGCTACTTAATTTCACAAGCACACACCAAGTCATACCGACACAGACTTTTTTCCATAATGGTGTGGAGTATCTGACCTCTCACCTTTTTATTGCATAACTCTCTAGTGAGCACCACATATCAATTGCTTGGTGCCACCTACTGGTTGCTATCGACATCGTGCAACATGTAGTTTAATATATAGTTTAATACAATACATAACATATCTCCTCCCTGCTAAGATAGATTGTCAGTAACACAAGGATGTTTTCCATAACACAACATAACACAAAAAAGGTCCCTTAATATGGTATAGAGATACACTTCTCTTTCTATCTATCTTTCTTTTTTTTTTTTTAAATGATAACATATATATCTCAGAACTCTGAAAAACAATATGTCTCTGAACTCGATCAATCACACACTTTTATGTTCTCTATCTCAGTGGGTGTTCACTCATCACTGTAGCGTAGTGGTGGTTTAGTGATCATCACAGGATAATGCCTGACAGTCTCTGTTACCAGAGTATGCTCTGTGTGTCGTGATTCAGTGGACTGGGGTGTTTTTGGTGGTTTAGTTATCTCTGGAACTTGATCATTCTTGTCATGGTGAGACGTACTAGGGTGATGTGTGGTACCACTATCACTCTGGGGTAGTAACACCGGGGGGTCCACAGAAGGGTTCACTGCAGCCTGCTGAAGCTCTGGATCGGGACGTGTCAGCATCTGGTCCACATGGCGTTTCCATACCCCTTGTTGTCCCACATTTATCTTGTATGACACTGGTCCAGTCTTCTCCATAACAACACCTTGGGTCCACTTCTCCTCCCCCTTTCTATAATCACCCACGAGGACAGGATCTCCTACATCAAACTGTCTGTCCTTGGAGCATGGTTGGCGGCATTCTTGTTGAGCATCTTGTGACCTGTGCACTACACCAGCAACACTGGGTTTCAGGAAATCCAGCCATGATCGCAGCTTGCGTCCAAGGAACAACATAGCTGGCATCTCCTTTGTTGTTTCATGAGGGGTATTGCGGTATGTTAACAGAAATGTATCCAGGCATAGTTGCACAAGTGCTGTGCCTCTAGAAGATTTTAAGGAATGTTTGAATGTCTGCACGAAATGCTCGGCCAAGCCATTGGTGGCAAGATGGTACGGTGCTGAGCGGATGTGTTTTACTCCGTTGGACTTCAAGAATACACTGAACTCTTCAGAACAGAACTGAGGTCCGTTGTCGCTCACAAGGATGTGCGGAATGCCATTTCGACTAAAAAGGCTCCTGAGCACTTGTATGGTCTTACCGGCTGTGGTGGTGTCCATAATATGCACCTCAGGCCACTTGGAATGTGCGTCCATCATGACCAGGTACATATGTCTTTCAAATGGACCCACAAAGTCCACATGTATCCTTTCCCAGGGACTGGAAGGCCACATCCAAGGGTGTAAAGGTGCTAGTCCAGGCTCTTTTCGTATATTTTGACAAGAGTGGCAGGATTCAGCCTGGAGCTCAATTTGAGAGTCGATGCCGAGCTACCAAACATAACTGCGTGCCAAGCTCTTCATTCACACGATACCTGGATGTGCTATATGGAGCTCTTTCAGAACCCGGGGCGCAGTTTTGGTGGAACAATCACTCTCACATCTGAAATGAGGCACCCCAGTTGTATTGTGAGACCATGCCAACGCATTAGGTAGAGTGCCAGCTCTTCATGTGCATCCCTTTTTCCCACTGGAAAATGCCCAGTGGTGACCATTTCCACAACACAAGATAAAGTGAGGTCAGACATATTGTGTTGTCTGATCTCGGTGTTACTGACTGGTAGAGTGTCCAACTTAGACGTGTAAAATACATCTACTGCGCTTAGTTTTTCTTAATGAACATGGAGGAGTGGTAAGCGTGAAAGGCCGTCAGCATTTGCATGTAATGCACCTTTCCGATATTAAATGGTGTAATCATGCGCAGACAGGAGGAGTGCCCAATGCTGCATTCGGGCTGCAGCCATTGATGGCATACTTCTCGATCGGCTCAAGATGGAGGTCAACGGGCGATGGTCCATGAGCAGCGTTGTAGCGGGGCTACATAGTAGTAATAGTGTTGTCAGTGTTAGTCTGAGTGTGTCTTGTTTCCATCGTCCCGTTTGCTGTTTATCTGTGTGTCAGTGAATGTCGTCCCCGTAAAGGGGGATGGATGATGCAAAGAAACCGCAGCCCCAAATTGGAAAACACCTGTTAACTATCAATCAATTACATCCGGCACAGGACTATTTAAGCAATCAGGAGGAAACGAGGAAAGAGAGAGGAGAAAGAAGGAGACGATTTTTCACCACCACAAACCAACTTACTTGCTGTTTTCCACATTGCGCTTTTGCACTAGTTTGTTTTCATTTCGCCGGACTGTCTTGCATCCCTCATCACCAGAGACCCTGGGGTTGGATTAGATCATCTCCAACGCGCTGAGGATTCATGTTGAGGTTGCTCCATTTCCCAGGAAATTCAAACAAATCACTTATCTCTCGTACAGTCATCTGTATTCAGGACAGTTTTTATACCCAGACTCTAATTCTCAATCATCAGCATTTCTGTATCCATTTATTTGTATTCGTGTTTTGTGTTGTTATGTTACTGGGACAAGGGAGGGTTTTGTTATTATATATATATATATATATACAGTATATATATATATATATATGGTGTTGGCACTTTATTAGTTTGGTGGTGGACATCCATAGTTATATATATGCATTGTTCATATGGAATTTGTATTTTTGTTATTTCATTTAATATAATTAATCATTTTAATTATTTTTATTTATTTATTTTTTTAAATTATTTTTAATTTATTAATTGCTTTTGTGTGCCTATGTTTAATCCGTCGATTGGGGGAAAAAATTGTATGTGTTAGAGGTACGGCTTGATATTTAGATTCAACCTCAGTAATTTATCCAGGCCACAGGTCTTGGAGGTGTAGCTCCCGGCTGGGTAAGAGGTCGGCTGTTACAGCGTGAACCTGTTACCATAGAGGTACTGGTGGAATTGCGTACTCCAAAGACTATCGCTAGCGCCTCCCTCTCGATCTGAGTGTAATTTTGTTCCGCTTTACCGAGAGTTAGTGATCCATAGGCTATCGTTTTTTTTTTGCCATCACGCATGACGTGCGAGAGCACAGCTCCGACCCCATAAGGTGAATTGTCGCACGCGAGTCGAAGGGGCATTTCTGGATGGTAATGAGTCAATACCTCCTGCAATACTGGGAGTGATTTAGCTTCCTGGAAAGCAGACTCATAGGCTGATGTCCACTGACATTGCTTCTCCTTATTTAGCAGTTCATTCAGTGGTTTCAGAATAGTGGATAGGTCAGGGATGAAACGTCTGTAGTAGTTTAACATTCCCAGAAAAGAATGTAGTTGACTAACCTCTCGTGGTGCTGGGGCCTCCACAATGGCAAGCACCTTTTCTGGTGATTTGTGAAGCCCTGCCACATCAATTATGTGACCCAAGTATTACATGGACTCCTGGAAGAGTCACTTCTCTTGCTTGAGATGCAGGCTATATTCCTCTAGCCTGCCCAGGACTGTATCCAGGGTTTTGAGGTGGGTCTGTTCATCAGGGCCGCTAATAAGGATGTCGTCATGGTAACAGTGAGTATACAGCAGTCCGAAAAGCACTTGGTCCATAGCCTTCTGAAATAAGGCGGGTGATGATGCTACATCAAAGGGTAAGTGATTAAAACAGAATAGCCCATTTTGCGTTGAGATAGTCAGCGGCTTCCTGGATTTCTCTTCCACCTCTATCTGTAGATAGACATTTGACAAGTCTAACTTACTAAAGCGTTAACCACCTGCTGGAGAGGCAAAAGGGTCCTCAATTCGTGGAAATGGGTACTTATCCACACAGGCACACAGGGAGCAGGGTTGAGTGTGACCTTGAAATCCCCACAAAGTCTTATTGTGCCATCCTTTTTGTTTACGGGCACCATGGGTGTGGCCTAGTCACTGTGCTCCACTGGTGAGCTCACCCCAAGCTCAGTCAGGCGTTTTAGCTGGGCCTCCACTCAAGGTCGAAGAGCATAAGGGACGTTCTGTGGTGGACAGAATTTGGGTACACTGTTGGGTCTGAGAGTCAGTCTGGCTTTAATTCCTTTCATTGTGCCTAACTTTTTAGAGAACAGCTGAGTGTCTCTTTAACACAGACTCCAAGTTTTCTTTTTTTCTTTGCTCAATGGCATGCACCATCTTTAAGTCTTTCCAGTTCAGTTTAATAATCTCTCAACCATTCTCTACCAAACAGTGGAGGTGCGTCTACTTTCACTGCATACAAAGGCAGCTTAGCACACTGATTTACTTAATTTGACCTGCACTTTGATAACCCCTTCAGGTGCCAGCAGCTCCCCAGTGTATGTCTTTAGCATGATATCCATGGGTTGCAGAGCCATTTGGTTCAGTGTGCTTCTGTACTGCTCCCAGGGAATCAAAAACACTGCAGTCCCTGTATCCAATTCCATTTCCATTTTCTTCCCGTTTACTATAGGCAGCACAGAAATTCATGAATATTTGCCTTTTTGAAACAAAGAATACAGTCCTAACTCATTGTCGGTATCAGATTTATTTTCCTCACTCTCACTTTCATGTTTCCCTGCCTCGACATGATGAATTCTCTTCTTATTATTTTGCATCCTTTGCTTAATGGTATTATCCTTCTGAGTAAGAGTTCCCCCTTCCCATTTCCTTTCTCTGTCTTGATTGCTTTTGGTTTTGTTTCTACATATGCACTTTGTGTGGCCTTTTTTTCCACACTGGTGGCAGTCACGATCTTTATACCAGCAGTCATCATCAGTATGACTCATTTTCCCGCAACGGCGGCATTTGTCACAGTTTTTAGATAGCACTGCATTCACCTTAAGGGAACCGTCTCCGTGGAAACGGCGTAATTGACTGCTTTCAGAAATGTGAGATCTTTCTCAGTCAACAGGTGCTTCTGAACAGTTTCACACTTTAGTTCACAAACAAACCTGTCTTGTTGTGCGTCTTCCAAATATGCACCAAACTCACAATGTTCCGAAAGACTTTTCAGCACCACTACGTACTGTGCTATCGTTTCCCCTTCCCCCTGTTTGCAATTGTGGAACCGGTATCTCTCCGCTATCATGAGTGGTTTTGGGGGGAAATGGGCTTGTAAAACTTCCACAACACGGTTATACTCCATCTCCCCTGGCTTCGTAGATGCTGCCAAACTGCGTAGTAGTCCGTACGTTTTAGGTCCCATTACACTAAACAACACAGGCAATTTCTTCACGGGCGTAATGTCATTAGCCAGAATGTAATGTTCAAACGTTCAATATACGTCATCCATTGTTCACCGACGTCCTCGAAGGGATCCATCTGTCCGATTACTCCAGCCATGTCGTCGGCATCTTGCACTGCACGTTAGACTCAGCGGCGGAAAAGAGGCTCCTTTAAACAGCCGACACCAGCTCACTAGCTAGCTACTACACAGTGTGGTCAGCCCTTCTCGTTGACACAACCAACACCTGCAGTTCACGTGCAGATGATAAGAAAGGGTTGCAGATTACACCCTTGTCGCCAATTTATACTATGTTGCGTGCTACTTAATTTCACAAGCACACACCAAGTCACACCGACACAGACTTTTTCCGTAATGGTGCGGAGTATCTGACCGCTCACCTTTTGCATTCCGAAAACTCTCTAGTGAGCACCACATATCAATCACTTGGTGCCACCTACTGGTTGCTGTCGGCATTGTGCAACATGTAGTTTAATATATAGTTCAATACATCCATCCATCCATCCATTTTCCAACTCGCTGAATCCGAACACAGGGTCACGGGGGTCTGCTGGAGCCAATCCCAGCCAACACAGGGCACAAGGCAGGAACCAATCCCGGGCAGGGTGCCAACCCACCGCAGGACACACACAAACACACCCACACACCAAGGCCAATTTAGAATTTCCAATCCACCTAACCAGCACGTCTTTGGACTGTGGGAGGAATCCGGAGCACCCGGAGGAAACCCACGCAGACACAGGGAGAACATGCAAACTCCACGCAGGGAGGACCCAGGAAGCGAACCCAGGTCCCCAGGTCACCCAACTGCGAGGCAGCAGCGCTACCCACTGCTCCACCGTGCTGCCCTAGTTCAATACAATACATAACAATTAGATCTTCAGATGGAGGTCTGCTTATAATTATAATTGCCAAACTTAAAAGAAGTGGTGAGGTGGCCTTTTGCTATTATGCACCCAAAATTTGGAATACTTTACTGATAGAAATTTGCCAGGCTAGTGTGGATCATTTTAAAAACTGCTGTAAATCCATTATTTTAATATGGCTTTTTTTAGCATTGTTTTAATTGTACTTCCTGGTAGACTATATAGGTATAGTATTATCATATTTTTCAAGGTTCTGCAATCCATATTAATCTCTATTATTCTCTGCTGTCTTTTCCAGTTCTTCTGTGGTGGCAATCTATAAAGGCACCATGCAGCCCACTGTGATGATGGATTGAAGTCAGGTGTTCCAGCTGTCCACAAGACCCCAACTTATACACCCGATCAAAAATATGGCACTTCATTTTTTTTTACATCTTCCTACTTCCTTCGATCTTGCACCAGTTTCTCAGACACATCAAATTTTGTTGCAGCAGTGCAGTTACCAATTTCTTTCGCTATTTCAATGACTTTTAATTTAAAACCAGCTTCATATTTCCTCCTGATCGAACGCTCCATTGTAGATAAGGAATGCTCTTACGATAAAGGAGTATGAGTGTGTGAGATACAAAAAACACGAAACAGTAAAAATGTCGCTTTGGAGTAGTTCGGGTATTACCGTGTGTTCACGTAGACACAATACATAGAAAAAAAGGCAGTGTGCTCTGTGGTTACACTCTCAGGTGGGCATTATCATAATCTCTTGGACCAATAGCGTGAGTTTTCTGCATTCAACTTATACGACCAGCATTATAAATATGATAAAATCAAGTCCCGACTTATCCGCGGGAGAACTTAAACATGAGTATATACGGAAAATAAATTGTCTCCGAATACTGAACAGTGTAGTGTGTCAGAGTTCTCTCTTAGCATTGTTTCCTTAACAGGTCAAAATCTTTCTTTTTTTTCTCCTCAGTGCCAAAAGCAGCAGGGTCAAATAAAGTAAACAAAAAGTAAACAAAATGATGAAAAATAATAGTACAACAACAACTAGTAGAAGAAATGAATGCTACTGCTTTAGAGTCAGTATCTGAGTGGAGCTAACTTTGTTCTTACTGTATATTTCTTTTTCATCCAGTGATCCAATCAGCTGTATGCTAGATGCATTGGTAATTCTAAATTGATCATTTAGAGTGAGTATGCGTGTATACCCGACATATTCCTGTGATGGACTGCCCCCCAAATCATGGCTTGTTCCTGTGTGGGCTCCATTATGAGAGGTATACCCTCCATCTCCTTGGGAATGTGTGACTTAAAATGCAACATAAATAAATGGATAGATGTATAGTACAGTACTGCATGGTTTTGTTGTGCCTCAAGTTCATCCATGTGTTTGGCCACACACTTACTTCGCCTTAAATAGCAAATTTTTAGCAATTGCTGAAAGTTCATTTCACTATTCCTTTTAAAGTATTTTTAGAGATTTGTATTATAATGACTTAGATAAGAAATTCCAGTTTTACAATACATAGTGAGACCAACCGCTATCCTGACTTGCACACGGCCATTGTTTAATTTTTTCTTCAGCTTTCTGGACTGTTGCATGTGTACATTTCCACTTTCTTTTTCACTTAGCCTTTTGGATCAGTTAATGACCTTAGCATTTCTGCACATTGGAGTTGGCTTTGTTATTCCACCAGCTTTTATACTACTTGCAACTGTTGACTCTTCATGCTGGAACCAGTCATGCTATGCCATCTGTCCTTCGTGTTTGGCAATAATTGGTAAGACTAATCTCTATACTCATCTTCAATGTATATGTTTAATTGCTTCCTTGTAGCTAATGACTCAGGCATAGAATATGTTTAGTTTTCTGTATATAAATGTGTGTTGATGCTTGAATATTGTCCTAATCCATGCCCACTATTGAAACTGCCTGACAAGAGGCAAGGTCCTCTCTCCCATTTCCAGCATTACTTCATCAAAAGGCTGGACGAAGCATCCTGGACAGTACAAACAAATACAAGAAATGGAGCAGCCTACTATTTAAATGGTAATATGACCTTGAGTAACTTAACATGGGTTGACTATCACTTACATTCATGGGCTACGTTGCTGAAGGAGTAGAAATGGGGTATAGAAAACAGGAAAGGCAAAAACGGAAAAGTTTGCTGATATTCACTCTCAAAACATTAAAATTGTTTTTACCAAATAACTGAAGGAATGTATGATTCCTGTGGTGGGCTGGCTCCCTGCCCGGGGTTTGCTTCCTGCCTTGCACCCTGTGTTGGCTGGGATTGGCTCCAGCAGACCCCCGTGACCCTGTAGTTAGGATATAGCAGGTTGAATAATGGATGGATGGATGGAATGTATGATTCAGTCTTATTGCCTACTTACCTTTGGTTTTGTCATTTTCAGCCTAAACCTTGCTTAAAATCTTTGTTTCTGTATAATCATGCTATCAAAACCTCAAACACAGTGTCACATACGCACGCATGGGAGGCAGCAGGAGGGTCTAGTTATGTTGAAAGTCCAGTGTGTGAAGCTAATCACATGCACTAATGCCTTTTCTCGTTCCTTACAGGAACAAGTAAGACCTAGTCCACTTCCTCTTCTGGCTCTAGACCACTCCCTCCAATGACCTCACTTCCGCTTTTTCCCTCCAGATGACCCGCCTCTTTCTCCCCCTTCTGCTATAAAACCCACCAGCTCTGCTCTGCAATTCAATCCTGTTTTGCGACTCAGTCTTTTATGACCACTTGGAGGAGTATTACGCATCTTTTTTCTTGCAACGACCCTGCAATATACAGGGTGGATCCCCCCAAACCTTTATCCTTTCTTTTCTTTATTTACAACAGCTTTATTATTTTTAATTCCTCTAATGTTTCTAACTAGTTTAAATAATATCCAAAGGAGCCAAACATTAAAAAATTAACAAAATAAATCTTTTTAAAAAAAAAAAGAAAATTTGTTTATTCAGACATTGTACTTTTAAAGAAAATGTGCAAACCATGCTTCCTTTAGTAATATTAATATTTCTGTTAACACATGTTCAGAATATACATGAAATTCACAAAGGTTACAATTTCCAATAGAAGATATATTTGGGCAAATGTCTTGTCAGGTTTATATATTAAAAAGAAATGCATATATTTTGCAAAATGTTTCCTGCTATCTTCTATAGTTCCATCCATCCATTATCCAACCCGCTATATCCTAACTACAGGGTCACGGGGGTCTGCCGGAGCCAATCCCAGCCAACACAGGGCACAAGGCAGGAAACAAACCCCGGGCAGGGCGCCAGCCCACCACAGAACTTCTATAGTTGGTCCTTTTTAAATATTGTAAATAATTTTGTTTTTATTGACTGTAAGGCATTACATTTGTAAATGCTCTACACTCAAGAGTTTATTTTAATTGCATATGTTAACAGATTTTGCAACCTATAGTCAGTCAGTCAGCCAGTCATTGTCCAACCCGCTATATCCTAACACAGGGTCATGGGGGTCTGCTGGAGCCAATCCCAGTCAGTACAGGGCGCGAGGCAGGAACAAATCCCGGGCAGGGCACCAGCCCACCACAGGCAACCTATAGTGTTCTCATTTAATAAAAGTGTCATCAGTGGGAAAAAAGCGTCCCTTACATAAGCAGATAGATGAATCCAGAACTTTTGGGCCCTGCAGCAAAAAGCTTGACCTCACACTGTTATTTTATTAATTGTTTCAATCTTTAGAGAGCCAACATCTTGAGATCTTAATGTGTACTGTGGAAAGCAGCCCAGACACAGACAGGTAGACATGTTTGAAGCACCACCACACATTTATTATACAAATAATATTTACAATAGTGCACACACAACCCAAAACTCACCCAAAGTCCAGGCCTCTCCAAAATGATGCCTCTCTTCAGGTCGCCTCCTTTCCACTCCTCCCGAGCTCCGTCCTTCTCCTCTCCCGACTCAAGCCACTCAACGGAGGGAGGTGGCCCCTTTTATAATCATCCGGACGTGCTCCAGGTGCCCCCTGATAATCTTCTGTCGGCACTCCCCAGTGTGGCGGAAGTACTGGCTGCGCACCCGGAAGCACACAGGGTGTCCCTGGTCATCTTCCCCCCAGCACTTCTGGGTGTGGCGGAAGTGCTGAGAATCAGGTCTCTCCAGGCATTGGGGTGCGCCCTGGCAGTGACCACGGGCCCCTATAGGGTTGAGCTTCCAAGCTCAGTTCCCTTGGTCCCCAAAGCCACCAGGGCAGTTGCCACCTCGTGGTCTGGAGGAGGTGTAATCCGTCCTCCGGTCCTTCTGGGAATCCCGACTGGGTGCCACCCCCAGCCGCTTGCCACAGTACTCTGATTTGTATGTAAAAATGTAGCGCCAAGGCCATCTATTGCTTTGTGTGTTAGAAGTAGGATTTTGAAATCACCACTAAGATTTTCCAAAAGTTATTATAAGGCTACTGTTTTTTTTTTTTTCACTCTTAAAATTCACCAGTTAGCAAAATTTTCTGTGTCAGACTGAAGCTTACCTCTATTAAGGAAGAAGCAACCCTCAGAACAAATATTATTTGTTATACTGTAAATTAATTTTTTCACTTTCACTTTTACGGAATTGAAGACTTCTGTGAATTGATGTATTCAATAAATTCAAAGACTTTTATATGGATACGCTTGCTACTGGCCTCAACTGAAGAATTTTGGAGATGCATTTTTTAAGTTAGTAAATAATTAATTTATGAAAGAGTCTGGACCAAATGGCAACATTCCAGCACTGTAAAAAATTTTAATTTGGAAAAAGAAAACGTATCTTTTAACTGAATCATCAAAAGTTTGAAATTTTGAAAGTTTAATTGCTTTGTTTTCAGGACTCTTCCATTTAGCTGCTAAAATAACTGAAAGTAACTAAAGCATGGGTTACTTTCACATGCAGTACTACATTACTATTCCTTTTACAGAAAATTTTCCACTAACAATATTTAAAAAAAAACTTTACAGAAATTGCCCCCAGTTAAAAAGGATGCTAATACTCACAATTTCAATATAACCATTACTAATTTAAACTTTGTCAGGTCTTTGTCTAGTGACAATAAAAACTAGTCTGAATGTCCTTTATCTTTTCAAATACAGCCAATGTTATAGCAACATTTTATTGTCAACTGACAAGACTCTAAACTGTACCACATATGAGAAAAGGTGACATTTTTTTCTCTTCTGTGAAAGTTAACTTTTCAGAATTTTCAGAGAGCCATGCAATTATATCTTAACAAGAAACAGATCTTAAAATTAATTATACAGTACCTTGCAAAATAAAAGTGCTAACTAGGATTTTTCTCAGATGATATTTTGAAAGATCATAGGTACAAGTGCTTATATGTGTAAAAATAATACCTTTTAGCCTGTAGAAGATGAGTTTTTTGATTGCAAGGTACAGAGGTGAAAGTGTTGCACATGAAGTGAAACTGATTTTAAAAAAGTACATTATTAATGACAGTGATTATGATCTTTGCAAGATTTCTGAAATATTTTGCATACTATTATTCTCAAGGTTTTGGTAATATATATGTTTAGATGTCATATTTATGTTTACAACATTTTATTCATTCAAAACACCGTTTCTTCAAAAAATGATAAAATTAACTTTTATATATCATAATTTACCTTTAAGTAATGAAAGCCATGAGTGTTTCAACTATGTAAGATATGCAAAATATAGTGATTGATATGCGCAAAGACATTATTAAGGGAAAAGAATTACAATTTTGGAATTTCTTCTAGTCTGCCAAAGGTAAAAAAAAATACACATAACATTCTCAAACCTGCTTAATCCATTTCAGGGTTGTCAGAGCCATGGCAGTTTTGGGTACAAAGCAGGAAACAGAACTGGACAGAGAGCCAGTCCATTGTAGGGCCCAATAACACACACATACTCTTACACTGGCACACTAGGCATGCTTAGAATTGCCAGTTAACCTGTCCTGCATAACCTCAGGGGGATGTAGGAGGAAAACAATTAACATGGACGTGGGGAGAACATGTGAACTCAATATGGATGACAACTGGATGCAGAATTTGAACCCAGAATATTGGAAGCATGAGGCTGACTGCACCATATTTTCTCCCACTTATATTTGTAAATGTTCTCTCTCAGTGGCGTTTTGTGACACCAGAAGAAAACAGAAACAAGAACCTTAATGGAGAAGTTTGATATTTTTAAGTCAAACTTATTTATTTACTATTATGGTATATAATATTTTGCAAACTGTGTTCTAAAGTGAAGCATTTTCAGTCAGAGCTTAAAGTGTGGCATTCTTCTGTTTCAGCAACGTATTACCTGCTGTAAATGGTTGTGGCACCTCATGCTGTGCAAATACTCCCTGTCTCACAGAGCCAAGTTCTACATGGAGTCTGCATGTTCTCTTTGCATATTTAAAGATTTATTGACATCAGAATAAGTGAATTTACTCACTCAAAAACAGGGTTTTTTTTTAAATTTGATTTTGTATATGCAAGACACACCATGGAAAAGGTGGCTTGGCTCTTTCAAAAATCAATGCAATGCAGTGTAATCAGTTTAGATGTATTATTATGTGCACAAAGTTTTTCAATACACTCCCACTTGGTATACATCTGGATCCATAGGCTATGTAAAATAACAGCACTGCATATTATGGGCTGGGTGGGATTCGGCATTGAACTGTAATAACTCCATCCACGATGACTGCTGCAAGCAGAAAAATTAGAAAGAAATGTATCCTCACCTCAAGAAAATACTACCAGGAATCTGTGATAAAATAATAATCTGTAGCTTCCTTCTGTTATCACAAGGATGCCTCATAAACACAGAAGGCATGTTTTCTTAAATCAAAACCTTTGCTGCTTCAAAGTGGATGTATTTGGTAAGTTTTATGGCTTTTACTATCACTTATGGACCCTGATACCCTGCAGCCCAAATGTAAACTGCAAGAACAGGCAAGGCATTTTTAACACATGCTTGCTCAATGTTCTCTTTCACTGAAGCACACACATTCTCAGAAAATCCAGTGGCAGCATGCAGCATCTTTGTGAAGTAAAGAAGAAAAGCTTCCATATAGTGAAAGAATACAAGTGATCGTGTGACTTTTTTTAGTTATTATTATATAGTTTTCTACAGAACTAAGACAGTAATTCACATCATGGCATCAACATTTAATGATGACTTTCCATGGTGAATCCACACCCTGATGGCCCTGAAGGGTGTAGTGCTGCTGCAGAGTAAGACAACATTTATTTCTAAAGCACATTTCCATATAAAAGATACAGCTCAAAATGCTTTATAAGATAACAAAAAACAAGAAAAAAATTAGAAATAGATACAAAGAATAATTAAAACATCACATACCAAAAAATATTCGATTTTAGTAAATTAGTATGTATTTACCTAACATACATTATATTGCCAAAAGTATTGGGACCCCTGGCCTTTACACACACACAAACTTTAATCACATCCCATTCTTAATACATAGGATTTAATATGGAGTTGGCCCACGTTTTGCAGCTATAACAGCTTCAGCTCTTCTGGGAAGGCTTTCCACAAGGTGTAGGAGTGAGTTTATGGGAATTTTTGACCATTCTTCCAGGAGAGCATTTGTGAGATCAGGCACTGATGTTGAATGAGAAGGCCTGGCTCGCAGTCTCCACTCTAATTCATCCCAAAGGTGTTCTGTCAGGTTGAGGTCAGGGCTCTGTGCAGGCCAGTCAAGTTCCCCCATACCAAACTCACTAATCCATTTCTTTATAGGCCTTCCTTTGTGCACTGCTGTGCAGTCATGTTGGAACAGGAAGGAGCCATCCCCAAACTGTTTCCACAAAGTTGTAAGCATGAAATTGTCCAAATGGCTTTGTATGTTGAAGCATTAAGAGTTCCTTTCACTGGAACTAAGGGGCCAAGCCCAGCCCTCGAAAAACAACCCCACACCATAATCCCCCCTCCGCCAAACTTTACACTTGGCACAGTGCAGTCAGGCAAGTACTGTCCTCCTGGCAACCACCAAACCCAAACTCGTCCATTGGATTGCCAGAGAGAAAAGCGTGATTCATCACTCCAGAGGATATGTCTCCACCGCTCTAGAGTCCAGTGGCAGTGAGCTTTACTCCACTGCATCTGACGCTTTGCATTGTACGTGGTGATGTAAGACTTGGATGCAGCTGCATTCAGTGAAGCTGTCTACGCACTGTTCTTGAGAGTTTGGAGGTCTGTAGCTATTGACTCTGCAGAAAGATGGCGACTTCTGCGCACTGTGCACCTCAGCATGCGATGTCCCCGCACTGTGATTTTATGTGGCCTACCACTTTGTGGCTGAGTTTCTGTTGTTCCCAATTGATTCCACTTTGTTATAATACAACTAACCGTTGACCATGGAATATTTAGTAGCGAGGAAATTTCACGAATGGACTTATTGCACAGGTGGCATCCTATCACAGTACCACCCTTGAATTCACTGAACTCCTGAGAGCAACCCATTCTTTCACAAATGTTGGTAGTAGTAGTCTGCATGCCTAGGTGTTTGATTTTATACACCTGTGACCATGGAAGTGATTGGAACACCTGAATTCAGTGATTTGGAGGGGTGTCCCAATACATTTGGCAATATAGTGTAGATATGTAAATATTAGAAAAAAATATGAACCCTTATTTCCGTTTTAAGTCTCTAAAGATTTGTTTTTAAGTGTGACAGTATGGTCAGATATGGGCAGGCACGGCAAAAGAAAACAACTCTAGATAAGCTGGAAAAAAATCTGTAATGATCCAACACAAACAGAACACCCAGGTAATAGAGTGTAAAGCAAATTTCCATTTAAAATGGCTGAATCTCACAACAATGGCTTGCTTTTCTCTTTATTTTCCTTCTTAAAATGACATAGATGCTCTGTTTTGCAATATATGTGTAGCCTCAAGATTCAGATCAATACTCAATAATATTTTTGTCTTGATAAATTGATGTATTTGGTAAGTTTTATATCTTTTTCTATGACATATGGACCCATTGTAAACTGCAAGAACTGAGAAGGTGTTTTTAAAAATTGTAAAAAACACATCACAGTTTCAATGAGAAAGTAATATATAACATAGTTGTAAAAAAATAACTTTGACTTGAAAAATATCAATCTTATCCTTTAAAAATGACCAAATACATTCAGTTCAGATCTAAAAATGTTACCCAATGTTGCGTCACATTTTGAGATTTCAAACATATCTGAAAGGTGCAAATATAATTTATTTTTAAAGAAGTGCATTTGACTTTTTAACTATGTCACACATACTGTAGGTTCACTGGATCACATCTAGGCTCTTGTTCATTTGCATATGTTAGTCATTTCGGCATGCAGACTGTGTAAACACGGGGATTAAATACAAGTCAACATAAGTATAAGTATTGTCATGCAAATCCATTGACATTTGCCTTACGTGCTCATCAGAGGTCAGCACTACCACTCTGGGACATGAGGAGGCTCTGTTGCTGGCGGTATCATCTCTCCTTTCACCCGCAGTCCTGAAAAACCACCCAATGAGGGCGAATGACTCCGCCCCTTCCTGTTTGTCCACTATAAAGCCTAGACGATCCCGGCAGGGGTCGTCTCACTCTGGACAGAGCAGACCGCCGAATGGAGCTCCCTTCTAAGTACTAATGCTCTACAGAGCCTTGAACCACCTTGAAAATCCCTGCTTTTGCATTGCTTTTGAGTTTTCTTGTTATTCTATGTGCCATCACCTGTTTATTTGAGGATACTGTAAATATTAAAAAATGCCCCAATACTTCTTTTATAGACAGTGTGTTCCCTCAGTTGATGACAGCACTTAAACAAAAGATTATAACTTGAAGGCTAAACTGGATTTAATTTTTTTTTTACATGGTATTATAAATGTAGCCTTTGGCACTCTTGCAATTCAAAGGTAAAACATCTCTGTGAAGGGTGGCTACAGTATCTTCTTGAAATCTGTTTAAAATAACGAGACTACATAACAAGCTCACTTTCATTTCTAAACACTTCATGACAATTTAGGGTCTAGCTGGTTAATTTAGATGAAAAAGGTAACACTGGAAAATTTCACAGGTTCCATGTACCTGTGTGACTGCATTTTCACAGACTGTCTTTCCGTCTCTCAACACTAAGACTGCTGCAAATAGTTTCTTCCCTCCAGTTAAATGCTGTAACCTTAGCCAACCTGCAGCATGAAGAGATTCTTTTTCACTTTTTCTCTCTAAGCTTTATTTTACACTGGTGTTACCCTGAATAAGTTTACCATACATATGCACATATGTCAAAACTGATTTATTTTTAACAAGCACACTCTGAATATATAGTAGTAGACTAAAAAAGGGAAAAATACCACACAGTAAAATCAGCAATGCTAAATGAGCTCTCATAATGCCCAAGTAACACTTAAAAGTGTACATATGGAAAGAGTGGACTTAAAGTGTTAATTTAACACTGCAGAAATTATTTACAACAGTCATAGGATTCAGTCACTAATAAGTAGATTTTTCTTTAAAAAACAGACATTTCCACTTTATTATATTTTTATTATATTTTCTACACGAAAGCGTCAAAGAATAATTAGTAGATATATTTTAAGGCTGTGAGGGCTAATTAGTGATTGCAATTTTCAAATAATGTTGCAAAGTAATTATTTCGCCATTTCTATTTATGCATCTTCAAACAATTTTGAAAACTTAAAGAACAAAAAAAGTGAAAAATTATAAGAAACATTAAACAGATAAAAAAACCCAGAGAGTACAACTCGCTGTGGCAAAAGAAAGCCACAGATGAATATCTTCTTATTTGTTTGCCTTTTTTCCTTTCCTCATTTCATGACAAATGACTGCTACCCCCAGATAATAGAAAAGCAAGAAGGCAGATTCAAATTGAGGCAGAATCCTGATTGCAGTCTTTAGAAAGTATTATCAGAAGAAGTGCTGCTTTCTGGAAGGTTTTTTGTATTGTGGGGTATTAAAAGTTCCCTTGGCCTGCAACATGACATTGTCTTAGCGACTCAGAGCCCAGAGGATATATATATACACACAAATAATTGTTTTTCTGTGTTTATCTAACTGAGTTTCGACAAGAGATAATGTGGGTTTTTTTTCTAGATGAAATCCCACTGGTTAATAGCATAATGAAATTAGTTGTTCAGCATGCAAATAAGGGACCTTTTTCAGATTT
Source organism: Erpetoichthys calabaricus (assembly GCF_900747795.2). Classification (NCBI taxonomy): domain Eukaryota; kingdom Metazoa; phylum Chordata; class Cladistia; order Polypteriformes; family Polypteridae; genus Erpetoichthys; species Erpetoichthys calabaricus. The sequence goes on from NC_041394.2 coordinate 196,168,431, forward strand.
TTTGCATGGAAAAAATAAGCTTTTAAGGCTGAAAAATATTAAAACTGTCTAGCAAGGTACAGATCTTTTTTAGTGTAAGAATAAAATCTATCTAGGAGAGAACTGGGGCCAATTTCAGCAGCCCTGAGACAAGACGAGAGCAAAAAATGTGAACACAGGTAGAATACGTAAACTTGACATTCCGAACTTTACACAGTGTGATTCAGCAGCCCTAACCACTATGTAGTCATACTGTTCTCAAGGTCATAATTTGACCAGTTTTGCACCCTTTAACAAGTTATGCTGTCAATAAACTTGTCTAAATATAAATGACATACAGTTATTTCACAAGCAACAGTTTAAGTCTCTTTCTCACTCTGTCATGATACTGGAGTTTATCCAGTGTTATTTTTATTACAGTTACATCTTGAATAAACAGACTTACTTTTTTATGACCATTTGCACGTCTTCCCTTAAACTCTATAGTTTTTTGCCCATAATATCTGGTTTTAAAGAAATAACCCAAAAAGTATTGTTACTGAAGTTAAACAAAAGAAAAATGATTCAGACAGTACAGCCAATGTATTTTTTTAACATTATCAGTACGTCTCCATCAGTGAATTTGTAATGTGTGTAACCAAATAAGGTAAAGCAGCTAGGACTGAACAGTTGAGTGGGTGACTGTTTGACAAGTATGTCTGAACAAAATATCACTTTCAGCTCTGATTTTAAGTGAACATGCTTAACAGATGTTTTATAGTTTTCTTGACATTCCTTGTGAAGTACAGTAATAGAAATGTGTAGGTGTAATTGTGCATTGTTTTAAAACACAGTGTTAAATTATCAACAAGAAGAGATGTCTGTCTAGAGTTAATCTAATAATAGACTCCAGACTTAATATAATAAACAGGATAGCATTCATGAGGCAGAGGTGATCAAACCATTAAAAACTAGTGGCTAGTCACTAAAGTTTCACGGTGCTTTGGAACAGGATACAGTACATACAATAAGTAACACTGTTCAATTTTAGTAGGGCTTACTTCAAGGAAACATGGAAATGTTTAAAACGTATAAATGGGAACAGGCTTTTAAATACGGAGGTGGTTAAGTAGCAGCTGGGGCATGTTTCACAGTATATTACATTTAGTTTAGAAGAATTAAGAAGTTCATCTACAGTAAATAATTAAGAACCTCAAAAATACATCCATCCATTATCCAACCCGCTATATCCTAACTACAGGGTCAAGGGAGTTCTCTGGAGCCAATCCCAGCCAGCACAGGGCGCAAGGACAGGATACAAACCCCGGGCAGGGCGCCAGCCCACCGTAGGGCGCGCACACACACCCACACCCACACACTAAGCACACACTAGGGACAATTTAGAATCGCCAATACACCTAACCTGCATGTCTTTGGACTGTGGGAGGAAACCGGAGTACCCGGAGGAAACCCACGCAGACACGGGGAGAACATGCAAACTCCACGCAGGGAGGACCCGAGAAGCAAACCTGGGTCTCCTAACTGCAAGGCACCAGCGCTACCCACTGCGCCACCATGCCGCCCTCAAAAATACATTGAAAAAGAAAAAAGGGCTGCATAAGGTGTATGAGACAATTAACTCCGGTGCTAATGGTAGAGCATGAGAGAACATGAGAGAACAGATTAAAAGGGATAATTGGAAGGCTAATAAGCAGTTGGTGTGGAATATACAGAAAATGTGAAAACTGACCTCAACAGGCTTTGTCAATATTTTAGTGGCAAAAGAAGGTTTAAAGTTTATAAAGAGACCAGGTAATCCAGTTTGGTTCTAAGACGGCCACCCAGGACACAAAGCAGGAAACAGAACCAATCACAAGGAGCATTCACTTACACACATGCACACACACATGCACACATGTGTGCACACACACACACACCTACACACATTCATTCTCGCACTCAAACAAGAACAAATTTCAAATCACCAATTAACCTAACATGCATGTCTTTAGGGATATGGGAAGAAAGCCAGAGTACCTGGTGGAAAACCTACCCAGACACAGCGGAAATATACAAATTCACGAAACTAGCCTCAACTGGACCTGGACCCATGAGATGGCAGTGCTACCCACAATGCAGCTGTGTCGTCCATATTAGTTAAAGTAAGGGTATAATAAAATATATAGAAAAAGAAACAGCAAATAAACTCAATTTATTTTCTGACATTTCCACACATGGAGGTAGCTGATAACTTTCTAGCAGCTCCAAGAATAATTAAGGTGGCACTTATTAATTTTAAAATTAAAGAAAACATAGTGCTACTGGGATTAAAAAGGCTAAAATTAAATAAATTGCCGGGACCAAAGAGTGTTTAAGGGAGTTAGTGATTACATAAAATGTATAAATCCTTATTGTGCAGTTTTCAAAAATCACTGCTCAGTGTGAAAATTCCTAAGAGAAAACAAATGTGCTTTTTTTTTCCGATGTTTTATATATAACCAGTAACAGTGCACTGCGCAATAATGTGCAGTGAATACACTTGACTTGAACATTCATAGTTTTCATATTGTTTCTCTGTATGTTTAGCATTTGTTTGCTCAGAGGTTGATGTGATTGCTGCTTCCTGAGCAGCTCTTCTTTTCTCCACCCTAGCGGCCCGCTTCTTCTCTTCATTTGTCGGCATCTTTTCGCATTAAAACGGATCAAGTCAGTGTTTGTGTTACAATTACTTAGTACGTTTTCCTTAGTTTTTCACTGAAGCTGGCACTTAAGTCTTCAATCTGCCTCAAGAATGTTTTAAGATATGAAGAGGTAGGGGAAATGACGGCGAAGGTGGTAGGGAATAAGAACTGCGCTCGTATGCATGTGCCGCAAGGCCGCCCTACTGGCCACAGCCGAGAGTTGTTTCTACAATAAAATAAAATAAAAATAAAAAGAGGAATAATCTTGGAGGTCAATCATCACCCCAAAAGTAGATAGTAGACATTGTGTAGTGTATGCGTACCAAATTTCAGGTCAATAGGTCAAACGTTTTGCGAGCTACAGGTGATTTAAAATCCTGGACAGACAAACAGACAGTCACGATAGCATATTATGAATAAAGATAAGTTTGCTGTGATTTCACAGCGGAGGGTCTGAAACTTGAATTTATACCTCATGAGAATAAATTAGGAGCCATAATAGCCTCATCAGGATCCACATCCAGGCAGTGAACAGGGAACAGAGGTTACAACCCATTCCAAGACTGAAGAATATCAGCTACAAAAAAAGAAGAAAAAAACTGTAGGAGTTAAACCTTTCGTTTTTTAGTTTTAGTGAGTAAAGGTTAGGTGAAGAGTCCTGCGGTGGGTTGGCACCCTGCCCGGGATTGGTTCCCTGCCTTGTGCCCTGTGTTGGCTGGGATTGGCTCCAGCAGACCCCCGTGACCCTGTGTTTGGATTCAGCGGGTTGGAAAATGGATGGATGGATGGATGGGTTAGGTGAAGAAATGACAGAAAATTAAAAAGGGATTTATTATGGTGGATACCAGCTATCACTTTAAAATGAGTTTTTCATCATGGGAAGTGATAGAATCTTGATTAAAGTAAATTTTTCTTTACCCTGAGAACCATAGTTACATGAAATAAGTTATGAGGTAGTACGCTAGATAGTCGTTTTTTGGGGACTTTCAGATTTCAAGCTGATGATATTTTTCAAAAGCTAGGTGAACAGGCTGGGCTGAAGGGCCTATTTTCACCAAAGTGGTGTTTATATTCTTATGGAATGTCATAAAGCAGGTGTATGATTTTCAGTCCTGTGACCATATTTGTTCTTTACGCTTTTTTAACCTCAAAAGGTATTTTGTAATTAGCATATTCAAATCCCACAATTCATTATTTCCAGAACCAGCCTATCTATAATTTAATTGTGGGGTTTGTTGAAATGGGTGATTGGTTCTGTGACTTTATGTAGGGAACTGGGGGAAGCAAATATTCTTCTTTAGCCTCATTCATTATTCTTCAGGAAAGCTGGTCATAAACTAGTTTAACTCTGCACACTGTTTTGTACTGTTGTCATCCTTGCTGGTGGTTCATTTTTTTCAATTCAAGCTGATTTCCTCACAATCATGGCATATATTCATTTGCCACATAATATTATGTTCTCAAAAGTGAAGCATATTTTACAAATAAAAAAAAAAAACTAGCCTGCTCTTGGACTTTATAACAGAGCTTATGGATACCAAGGTCCCATTTTAAAAAATAATTTTAAAACTTACCAAATACATTCAAAAATATTATTGAGTATTGGTCCAGGCCTTGAGATTACACAGATATCGTGTAAACATGTCATTATAAGAAGGAAAAAAGCAAAAAACAAACCATTTATATGAAATGTAGCCATTTTAAAATAAATGTAGCACTCTTCAGGGCTAGGGGGCATGGATTGCCATTTGTGACATTGAATGTTGATGCCCAGGCAAGAATTGATGACTCTTTTCAGTAGACAAGTACTGAAAAATATCTGACCATCCATCCATTATCCAACCCACTATATCCTAACTACAGGGTCACAGGGGCCTGCTGGAGCCAATCCCAGCCAACACAGGGTGCAAGGCAGGAAACAAACCCCAGGCAGGGGTACTGAAAAATAAAGTCAGAAAAATAAAGATGCCAAAGTGGTTCTTCAAAGTGATGCCATAGAGTAGGGTTTCTCTGTGGTTCCACTTGGAGGCTCCAGGAAGAACTCTTTAATTGTTTAGAACTGTAGCAAGTTCCATAAATAGTCATGGATAGATTATAACATATTTATGAAATACCAATGGGTTCATGATTTTAAAAGGGCTCTTGCCTGCATACAATCATACAGATTTTCTTGATCTGCCAGTATCCTGCTAAGTAGCCGATTTATACATGAAACATTTCTGTTTTGTCCACATATTAGGAACCTTTTCAAAGCCAAAGAATCATATTCATATGTAGACAAACCCTTAACAAATGGTTCTTTGTCAAGCAATGGTTTTACAAGGAACCACGCAACTTAGTTTAGTGCTTTTTAGAAACTATTACTTTTAAGTATAGACTTACATTTTTTCACTATATGGAAGCTTATTTCATTTTTTGCAAAGATACAGCCTGCTGCTGCTACAATGATAGTGAACGTGTGTGATTTGGTGAAAGGGAAAACTGAGCAGGCACGTATAATGTATTCAAGTAATAAAAACTGAACAGATGCTATAGGCATCTACTCATTCATCTTCCTTTACAGGGCAGGGTTGTGGGGCTGCTGGAGTCTGTTGGAGCAAGCACTGGGCATAAGACATGAGCAAACCCTAGACAGGGTACCAGTCCATCACAGGACAAACACACACACGCAAAATTGGCTTTCACCTAACACCAATTCACCTAAGATTAATCAGGTTTAACTTCAGTAAGTTTAGTACAGTTGTGTTAACACAGGCAGCATGGTAGCAGAGAGCTATAATTCCTGGCTCACAGTCCCATGATCTGCATGGAGTTTGCATTTCTCTCCATGTATTTATGGACTGATTGGTATCAGTAGGTGTCAGTGAGTTTACTCACTCAAAAACATTGTCCTCAGTTTTTTATTACCACATCATCACAAAGAGCTCATTATGCATTAAAACTTTGAAAATTGGATTGTGCTGCTTTAATCTCATCACATGTGCACACAACACTTCACAGAAACTGTGACATGCTGAGGGCTTATTGCCTCTTTCAAAAATCTAATACTTTTGTTAAAAATACAATGGAGTGTAATTAGTTCAATTCAGATGTATTGTTATTTGGACAAAGTACAATGAAATGTGTGTGTTTGTTTCACTAGGTTGCCATATACCATTAATCTTGCTCTGTAGGCTATATAAAATAACAACACAGAATGTAATAACTTTGACTTGTACTGTAATAACTTATCATTATATTCTAACTGACACTTCATGTAGTTATATACTGTATTATATGATTTACAGAATCAAACATAGGGAATCATCGCTATTAAAAGCAAAAGCTTCTCAAAACATGGCTGTATATGTGCCTGAATTGACAAAGCAAGTCATATCTGAACTCTTACCCTGGTTTTACCTAAAGCAATTACTTTAAGTTGTACTGCTTTTTTATTTCACATCTAAAAGTCCTATTAAATCAAAATTAAATGACAGAAACATGCATCTACCTTAATAAAAGGATAAGTGTCTGCATGACTGTCTGGTTTCTATGTCTCTATAATTCCAGCAGATGGTGCATCACAAACATTTGCAGTAAATTATGTATTACATGTGTCATTTCAACAGATAGTGCATCATACACATTTGTAGTAATGCATTATGTTACTACAACTGTTTGTGATTTGCCACCTGTTGGAGTGACAAATGCACTGCATTTTATTACTACACACTTTACTAAATACATTCCAATAGATGATGCACTGCAAACATTAGCGCTGAGGTCTATATTGATTACTTAGATTTCAAACTGTTTTAGACAGGTAGTACAGCTCGTACAAATGAAGTATGCCGACAAAAAGGCAATTAATAGTACTAAAATGCAGTTAATCTAGTTTTTTCAGCTCCAACCTAGTTACACACTGTAGGACAAAGTTGGTATTGACCATTCTGCTAAGCTTTCATGGCACATCAGGCCTGTTAAGAAAGTAGATATCTAGCTGTGCCTTCCTCCGCTTGCATTCCAAACTAAATGACTGAACTACAGCTGGTACCAGGATGTGCCTGGACTTCATCTGATAACAAAGGTGTACAGTAATCCCTCGCTATATTGTGCTTCGACTTTCGCGGCTTCACTCTATCGCGGATTTTATATGTAAGCATATTTAAATATATATCGAGGATTTTTCGCTGGTTTGTGGGTTTCAGCAGACAATGGGTCTTTTAACTTCTGCTACATGCTTCCTCAGTTGGTTTGCCCAGTTGATTTCATACAAGGGATGCTATTGGCAGATGGCTGAGAAGCTACCCAATCAGAGCACGTATCACGTATTAATTAAAACTCCTCAAATATATTGTGAGCAGGGGGGCAGTTCGCACCCCTAAAAAAATGCTGAAAGACTACCTTCACATTGCTCCCTTCCTTGCTGGGCTTACTTGTGGCTGCTTTGTTGCACGATATGCTTCCCACACGGTGCTTCGCATACTTAAAAGCCCAAACAGCACTTGTTGATTTTTGATTGTTTGCTTTTCTCTCTCTCTCTCTTGCTCTGACATTCTCTGCTCCTGATGGAGGGGGTGTGAGCATGGGGGCTGTTCGCACCCATAGAGGATACAGATGCTCGTCTAAAAAATGATGAAAGACTACCTTCACATTGCTCCCTTCCTTGCTGGGCTTACTTGCGGCTGCGTTGTCAAATGATATGCTTCCCGCAAGGTGCTTTGCATACTTAAAAGCTCGAACAGCACCAATCGGTTTTTGATTGTTTGCTTTTGTTTCTCTCTCTTTCTTTCTCTCTCTGACATTCATACTTAAAAGCCCAAACAGCACCTATTGATTTTTGATTGTTTGCTTTTCTCTCTCTCTCTCTGACATTCTCTGCTCCTGACGTGCACTCCTTTGAAGAGGAAGATATATTTGCATTCTTTTAATTATGAGACGGAACTGTCATCTCTGTCTTGTCATGGAGCACAGTTTAAACTTTTGAAAATGTTTTCTTTCAGTGTTTGAGTAAAGTTCCTGTCTCTCTACAACCTCCTGTGTTTCTGTGCAAATCTGTGACCCAAGCGTGCCAATATAAAAATAACCATATAAACATATGGTTTCTACTTCGTGGATTTTCACCTTTTGTGGGGGGTTCTGGAACGCAACCCCTGCGATGGAGGAGGGATCACTGTAAATCAAAGGTGACCTGACATCTCTCCACAGGCCCCTCTTGAGCCAGAAAGTACAAAATGGACTCAAGCAAGGACAAAGGTCTATAATTTAAGGAATGACAACTAAGATGAACAGAAGAGCCCACCTATTTGTAACAGGAAGTGACTTTAATCCAATCAGGAGAAGGTTCAACCTTCCTTTAAAACTCTCTGCACCATCCTGATGAACTCTCTCTCTCTCTCTGGGATATTCTCTAGGCAATCACTGAATTCCCTGAGGATTTTTTCGGGGCACCCTGTCTGGCAACTCTCCAAAATAACTTTCTAAAATCTTCTCTCAAGCTAGAAGATATGAGCCTCTTTCTTGGAGAGCCAAATTTGTCAAACTCTTACCTTTGTTAACCAGAAGCTGATACCCAGTCTTGTCAAGCCAAAGATGGGTGCCAGCAGTCTGATGAGGTTGAGAAACCATGACATCTAGAAGGGTACCTCAGCATCTAAATTCTTGGCCAGAATGAGTAATGCCTTTTCTCTATGAAGTGGCAAAAGATAGCAGATGGCAAATTGAGGAAGCAGCAGCACAGCACTGACAAGGACAATGCAGCAAAGAGAAAGACTGCACTGCGATGCATGAAGAATCCTCCACTTGAACAACAACCAAGCAACAACACCACCCAACATCTGACATCATCTATAAAGGCTTGGTATTGTATATCTATCTGGGCCAAGATAAAGTAGAACTCTAAATACCAGTAAACAGCGAGCCTATATATGTTTGTCTGTCTGCATCCAGTCTTATCAATATATATCAATATATCAGTCAATATATATATGCAGTTATCATACTTCTATACGTCTTATGTTTAACAATAAATTTATTATTCTGTTTCTTACAACGAGTGTGCCTCATTTACCTTGATAAAAGTCTAAAGCTGGAGACCCACCTCCCACAACAGAAAAAGGTAAAGTAAATAAAGTAAGAGCCTTGCTGAATGATTGGGTTAATCCCACATTATTACATCATCCTCCTGGGTGGCTGTCTTATTGATTATTAATCATCAAAATTCCTAAAACAATAATGACACCATCTCTTTATGTCTTCTTGAAATACTAAAGAGAAATCTGCAAAATTAAAAAAAAAAACTGGGGAATTGGATAAAAAGATAAATAACATAATTAATTCTGTGATTTTTAAAGTTGCAATATAATGTAAATGCTTTCGCATTAGTGGTTATTAATTCAAATGATTAATTTAATACAATATAGGCTAAATGGTGTGTGCATGTACTGAAGGTCCTAGTTTATTAAATAAATTATTAATGTATGGTATGTGTGGAAGGAAAGCAGATAATTGTACAGAACTTCAGAAGGTGTGCCTGAGTAGAACAGAATGAAATGGTTGGGCAACATTGATTTTTGTAGTCAAAGATTTCTGTCTCTTCATTCTCAGTTTCCATACTTAATTCTATTTATTCTTTCTATTTTTTCAATTGGAATACATTTCCTATTTTTATTTGTGGTAGGTTTTTAACATAATTCATAACTTTAAAATATTAATGGTTTATAAGATGATTTTTGATTTAGTTAAAGTTACTTGTGCGTTTCACTGTATAATTATTTTTTTACTGCTTACATCACAGTGAATTGCAAAACTTGTAAACACTCAAGTTTTTTGTATTATGAAATAGACTGCTGGCTTCAAATGTGATGTTTATTCTCAGCCAGTTAATTCAATCAGTTACACATCTTCAGGTATTGTTTAAGAACAAGATATTTTGTTTTCTAAAAAAAAAAACACATTAGGTGACACATATCTAGAGCTATAAATTGGGAAGTATGTTTGTGGCAGAAAGCAAACATTTATACACCTTGCTGTGGTTGACTGTTGGATCAGAGTAAAACTACTTTGTGCCCCAGGTAACTTTGCCTGGTAATGACCCCTGAAGGCTTTAAATATATTTGAAAGACTGATACAGTAATCTAAAAGGCTGTGGCCTCCTATTCTGTAAACCTGGCTGATACTACTAAGGCAAGACACCAGGGAACGATACTGTATCTTTATTGAGATTTGCATGGCTTTCTGTGGAGCTTCATGCAGGAAAATGGAAGTGCACTCTCTGCATTGTGGTAACAGCTACTGCCTGTCTCATGAGGTATTTATTTAGGTAATAAGCTATTTAGATATGGTGTCAACATATGGTTGTATTTAATTATATTATGACAGCAGATGGCGCTATACCAGCGCTTAACCCAACACAGGCAGATTCAGGAGGCACAAACACAAATGTTCTTTATTTATTTTTCACTCGTGTGGAACGTCTTCCCCGTTCCCACGAGCCCACAACACAGTCCAAGCACCAAACACAATACTTTACTTTGTCCTCTCTTTTCTCTTTCTTCTCCACTCCTCCTTGGCAAGCTTTGTCTCCCTCCTCCCGACTCTGGCTCCCGGAGTGGTGTCTGCTGGCCCCTTATATAAGGCACCCGGAAGTGCTCCAGGTGTCTGATGATGTGTTTCTGGCAGCACTTCCAGGTGTAGCGGAAGAGCTGCTCTCCTGGGCTCAATAGTAATTGTAGCAACCTCTTAGCGGCGCCCACGGATCCCCACAGGTCTGTACCAAACTCCAACTCCCATGATGCCCTGCGGGAATCCGAGGCACCGCTGCAACCTGTTGGGGGGGGGGGTTCAATCTAACGTTCCAGGGGAGGTAATGCTTTGGCCACACTTGCTCCCCCAGTGCTTGGAGGTGTCCCAGCTGGGCAAGGGCCTCGGCCATCTGCCACAACATATACTGAGTTTTATTCAGAGTTTAATTACTTTTCAATACAAGCTTATGAACAACTGTTTTCAGAAAATTTAGGTATACAGAGAAATGACTTATTATCATTTTTGCCTTTCAAACCACCTGTCACACATGGGCATTGAAGGACCCCTCTGATGGCTGGGGAAAGGTATGTAGTAACCTGCCAAGTCAAGAGGGGGGACTACAGCTGACTTTGTCCTGTTTCTCTTCTTCCCTTACAGCTCTGAAACTCCCTTCCGGGAGTTTCACCCTAAAGAGAGGTGTCTTTTGCTGGAAGACCCAAATAAGCCGCATAGTGGAGCACAAAATTAAAACTCCAAAGAATGAGGAACCCTAGCCTGGGGAGTAGTGCCTTTGCACACTATTTTTCTTTTCATTTTGTCACACAACGAATAAACGGGATAGCCCGGTTGGCATCCCAAACTTTTGACTGATTCCAGACTGTCCTTCCACACACCACAAAGCTGAAGTTTTGCATTTATATAGACTAAATATGCAATGATTTTCTATGTACACCACTAGTGCTAACAACTGATGAACTTCATGGGCATTCCAATACACCTCACCATAGGCAGAAGAATGAAGTGGGGTTGGATGTGTGTGATGGGAATGGATGTTGATGATGCACAATGATAGGTATAGTTATTCTGACACTAAGTGCTGTCAGCTTGTGTCATTTGTTGTTCACATGTCTTCTCACATTATCACATCATTTCAAAAGATCATGCAAGAACTGGAGAAATCCAAGAGGTATCAAAAGACCATTCCTTTCAAATGTGAAACTTGAAGTGATAAAATGGAAATAGCCTGACTAAATAATATTTAATGAAAGAAAAGTGTCTGATTAGGGTTTGTTTTGATGACTAATATAATTAAGCCGATTCTGTTGATCTCCAGATTCAAGCAAAAATGGTGGTCATTATTTGGGGCCAGGGAAAGCTTAACTTGTTGACATTTAAATTAATGTTAATTGTGTGTTTGCGTTACAAAAATTTACCTTACAAAGGGGTTTTCAGGAATGGATTATCTTGGCAATACAAGGAAATATTGTAAACAAAATACAGTTCAATAAAAAATGCAATTACCACAGAATTACTGAAAATTAAGATGCATTAGAATATAATCAACAATTCAAAAACATCCATCCATCCATCCATTATCCAACTCACTACAGTATATCCTAACTACAGGATCACAGGGGTCTGCTGGAGCCAATCCCAGCCAACACAGGGTGCAAGGCAGGAAACAAACCCCAGGCAGGGTGCCATCCCACCGCAGCAATTCAAAAACATTACTTAGCATTTTAGATACAAGCCAGGAACCAATATTTGAGTTCTATATTCATGCAGACACACACACACACACGTGTAAAAACATTTATAAAATCAACAAAGACTCAATAATAAATATAACGCCATCTGTTCTTTCACCCAGTACTACCAGGATAGGTGCCTGCTCCCCTTTATTGTGAACTTGATTAGCAAGTTGGAAAAATATTTGAATAGATAAAATTAGTCTAGCACACATTAGATAAGCAGTTATTTAGATCAGATCTGTACAATATTGTAACCTTAATGGGTTATGTGTGAACAAATAAAGCTGCAATAAATGTATATATATATATATATATATATATATATATATATATATATATATATATATATATATATATACTGTATATAGATAGATAACACTGTATGTATACCAAGAGGGAAATGTAGCATTTTACAGTTCAGTAAATTCAGAAAGTATTCACACTCCTTCACTTTTTTCACATTTTATTCGGTTGCAGCCTTGTGTTAACATTATTTAAATGCATACTTTTCCCCACCTCAGGGAATACTCAATACTCTAGTCTCATGACAGTTCTTTATTTGAGTAAATCTGCAAAAAATTTTAAAATCATTATTCTTTGTTATTTTGGGGTACACAGTGTTGTTTGATGTGAGAAAAAATATTTTAAAATCTTAGATAAGGCTTCAACATGATAAAATATGAAAAAGTGAAGGTGTCTGAATACTTTTTGAAGGCACCATAAATACATAAATAAAATTATTATAACAAGCTACAACAACCCGCCACATAACTCTTAGAATTACTAAAAAGAAAGAAGAAATTAGTAGGACAGATGCTTTAGTCCCTCCTTTTGTCCATGCATCATTTACTACCTGAACACACATAAAAATGAACACTATATTAGAGTATTGAGCATTCTAGGAAGTTAACAAAGAAAAGACAAAAAGTCACTCACTGAAACTCAAATAGAATGTTTCTCATTGATGCCATTTAGTGCTTCAAAGAAATAAAGTCCTCTATAAAGGACAGTGACTGCTTATTGTTTAATTTAATGATATCTGTCTGAGGAATGCTAAATACACTCTGAATACTAAAAGTGTCAAATTATGCTTGAAAAATCCATAATTTTTACTTTACTATATTTTAAGAGAATTTCTTTTAATTTTTTGTAACCTTGCTCTGTAATATTTCTTTCTATAAAGCCCCCCAGAATGATGCATTCGCCTATGACCTCTTTTGTAAGTTGCTTTACATAGTGTACTTTGTGATACATACTGTACATGTTCATCTCTGAGTTGTGATTTAAGCTGTTTTAAAGTGAAGAGAAAGCAGCATCTTTTTTCATTACCCTTGTCCTGAATAATTCAGCACTATACACAGTTTCAGCATGCATTTTGCATTTTCTCATTTTCTTGTGGGAAGTATGGTGTGCAGTGGTAGGGCTGCTGCCTTGCAGTAAGGAGATCAGGGTTTGTGTCCTGGGTCCTCCCTGTATGGAGTTTGCATGCTCTCCACTGTCTATGTGGTTTTCCTCCCACAGTCCAAAAACATGCAAGTTAGGTGGATTGGTGATGCTAAATTGGCCCTATATGTGGTTGGGTTGTGTGTGTTTGCCCTGGTATGGACTAGTGTCATGTCCAGAATTTGTTCCTGCCTATGCTAGCTGGAATAGGCTCCAGCACTCCCTACGACCTGTGCTGCTTTTGCCGACCCAGAATGGGAACATGGACCCCATTCCTGACTCCATACCAATTTTCTCAATAAAAAGCCACCCAAAAAAGAAAAGATCACAGTGTGTGGACAGGGCCGGATTTATATGAAAAGAGGCCCTAGGCTATTCCACTTATGAGGCCCTTTCACCTTCCATTTTTAAGTTTGTAAATTACATGAGAGATAATAAAATTTTGCTAACAATTTGAATGTAGGCCCCTCTTGATCTTGAGGCCCTAGGCTGAAGCCTAGTTAGCCTATAGGAAAATCCGGCCCTGTGTGTGGACCAATGAATCAGTATAGACAGTCTTTATGTGAGAAAGAGAGCAAGAACAAGAAATGTACCACAAAATCAGTCATCAAGCCAGGAAATTGAACCCAGGTGCATTGAGTCATGAGGTAGAAATCTTAACTATTGATTTATCACACCACACATAAAGTAATAAACATCTGTAATTTTCTTATTCTCATGAATTTCTAATGAGATTCTTAAGTAAGAAAAGATAAATAGGTAATTAACTTCCATCCATACATCCATTATCACAATATAATAGTTGCCAAAATTTGACTCAAATTGATGTCATTTTATTTTATGCAGCAAGTTAGACATTTTGTTAAAAAATCTACCCAACTTTCCACATCCCCACCAATTTGTATTCCAGAAGAAATACTGATCAGTCTTGAAGACTCAGACAGCATCTCAGCAATACATAAAAACATCTTTCCTTCAACAATTCTACAGTATGGTGGGAAAGCATCTTTCAATTAACATATCAGAGAAGAAGTGGAGGGCATCCATCCATAGAAGACACTCCAGCTCTATATGAGTTGTTTGAAAAAGTAGCTGCAAATATGTGCCTAACTTTAGACTCTTAAAACAAGAGAAATATTAGTTTGCACTACTTTTGTCTTTCTGTGTCAAAGTGCCCAAACTGAATCAATCGCTACTCACCGTATTTCACACTGGCTCATTTGCCTTAAGATCGTCTTCTCTGATACACTATATAGCTCTGCAATCTGTCGTACTTTTCAACCACATAAAAGAAGGTGTTCTATTGACTCAGCTGAAATGTCAAAGGATGGCCATCCAGGGCAAGTAACATGTTAACCAGAACTGGCGTGTAGCCTAGTCCGTTGCACCAGTTCTTCAATATTTTCAAAAATAGTTTCATCGATATCATAGTCTAAAAGGGCTGCCAACATTGTAATTTCTACTGATAAATCTTCAGCTTCCTCTGTGAAATACTTGATAACTTCAGCAGAATACTTTTTATCGGCAGCACTTCTTCTGGTACTTCATTAAGCTCTATCTTCTGCACAGACATATTGAATTAGGCATGGGCAATCTACAGAAGACCATTCACCAATCAAAACACAGTATGTGCTAGGGCCCACCCTCTCAACTCTGACGAGTGAAAGAGACAGATTTTTTTTTCCAAGCCATATTTCATAATACATTTGGAGGAAGATTACAGAACAAGTTAAAAAATAAATAAATAAGGAATAAAAAACATATTTGGTGACACATTTATTTATTTATTTATGCTCACATTTCATCACACATTTGTTTATTTATTGCTCACATGCAACAGCACTTTTATTTATCTGCACTTTTATTTATTTGTTTAATTTTGTCCAAAATATTCCTCCACAGTAAATACATGCATGTGCATGTGCAAATACAATATACAAACTCACACACACACATGTACTAGCTCTATCATCACTTTCAGTTACTTAATGGTTATGTATATAGAGTACATGTATATTTAGTAAAATAAATGACAATATAGTAACTGAAAAAATATCCAAAAAGAAAAAAAAGGGTATAGTTATAGCAAACATGTTAAATTAAAGAAAGACCAAGTAGCTAGCATAATCTTTTTTGCATTATGAAGACATGCTATGACTCCTGCTCATTTTTAGCTCTTTTTCTGCCTCTTTGGAAGTGCTAAATATATGGAATTGGCCATTGACTATTTTTTTAAGTTTAGCTGAAAGCAAGAGGCTATATTTGATTTCAGCTTTGCATAAGCGTTGTTTGATGCTATAGAATGCAGATCATTTTGCAAGACATGCTGAATTCTTTTATTCTACATTATTTTAAATTCAAACCAAGTGAGTTTTGCCTTTCTTTCAAATTAAGAGAGCAGGGCTCTCCTAGTTAAACAAGTGCCATTTATATAATGAGTATCCTTGTCCAGCAGAGTGAAAGGCCCCATATGCAACAATGGTAATTCTGGACCACCTTTCCAAATAGTACTTACTATTTTGCAGAGATCATTTGTGAATGGTTCATCCTGTTTTCTGGCCCTTCATTATACTTTCCAGGGGTCACTTGATGAGAAGAGCCAGTCTTTTCAAAGATACAGTACTTACAGCATAAGCATTAAAGCCTTACACATTAATACTTTATCAAGAACCATTTTGCTGCAATAACAGCCTTAATTATTCTGGGTTAACTATGTACTAGTTTTGCACATTGTTTTTCCCCATTCTCCTTGGCAGAATTTATAGCCATTCTCTAGGTTGGTGGGATGATGGTTCTGGAAAGCAATTTTCAAATAGTGCCACAGATTCTCAATAAGGTTAAGATCAGGACTTTGACATGACCATTCCAAAACATTCACCTTTCTGTTTTTGAGCTATTCCAGTGTCACTTTGGCCTTATGCTTAGAGTCATTGTCATGTTGAAAGATGAATCTTCTCCTGAGCCGTAGGTTCACAGAAGACTGGAACAAGTTCTCCTGCAATATTGTGTGGTAATTGTGTCCATCCATTCTCCCTTCAGCCCTGACAAGATTCCCGATCCCAGCACATGAAAAGCATCCCCATAGCATGATCTTGCCACTACCATTTTTCACTGTAGGTAAGGTGTTTCTTGAGGCATGGGCAGTGTTAGATTTATACCACACATACCTACCTGAAGTCTTGCCAAAATGTTCTATTTTGGTCTCATCTGGCCATAAAACCTTCTCCCACATCTTAACAGGGTCTTTCTCGTGCTTTCCAGCAAATGCCATACATGCCTTTTTGTGGATCTTCATAAGGAATGGCTTCTTCCTTACTACCCTCATGTAGAGGTGTGTCTTATGTAGAGCTCTTGAAATTGTGGACCCATGAACCTAGTTTCAGCCAAAGAGTGTTGCAGACCTCTGAGAGTTGGTGTTGGATTTTTAGTACCCTTTCCCACCAGTCAACCACTTGCTTTCATGTTGAGTTTTGAGGGATGGCCTGTTCTAGTAAGAGTCTGGGTGCTGTGATGGACCTTCCACTTTTTGATGATGGACCCTACTGTACTTAACGGGACATTCAAACTCTTCGATATTTTTTTGTACCCAGTTCCTGTCCTGTGTATTTCAATGACATTGTTTCTCACATCAGCAGAATGCTACTTTGTCTTCATTTTTGCAGTGATTGTCCAACAAAAACTAGGGTCCTTATCCAGAGAGATATAAAGCACTCACAATTAGTACCTAATTATATTTAATTATGACTATCAAATGACTGTCACCTTTGTGTCATTTTTGATTAATTTGTCATTTGCGTAAACCTGGAGCTTCCAAAGCACAGAGGGTTAAATACTTATGCAAAAATTAACTTTTGAGTTTTTCTTCTTCAGTTAAATATCTACAGAAAATGATTTATTTTGACTTTGAGAATGTATTCATAGAGCGTAAAAGTGCACATTTAAATCTTGAATGGATTAAAAACATATAACATTCCATTCAATCAAGTCAAAACTTATAACTAAATTCAATTGAACCCCCACCAATGAGAAAGACAGGAAGGACAACCGCCAGAGTAAAACAAGAGTAGTAAAGAGAGAAAGAAGTCTTTCACCCCAATATAAGTACTTATTCTAAAATATTATTGATTAAATCCTGCCAGGTTTTAAAAAGTTTTGAACACATCCTCTAAGTGAGAATTTGATTTTTTTTCCAATTTCAAATAATATATAACATCAGTTACCCACTAACTTAACAGAGGTGGGTTAGGATTCTTCCAGCTAAGCAAGACAAGTATACGTGCTAGTAGTGCAGTAAAGGCAATTACAGTTTGTTTGTCCTTCTCCACTTTAAGTCCATCTGGGAGAACACCAAACATAGCTGTTAATGGATTAAGAGTGATTGTGACACCAACGTTGTCTGATAGGTATTTAATTTTTTTTGTCCAGAATGATGTTAATTTGGTACACACTTAAAACATGTGGCCTAATGAAGCTGGAGCTCGATAGCAACGTTTACAGGTTGGATCCTGCACTGGAAACATTTTGGACAATTTTAAATGAAATAGATGTGCTCGATAAAAGATTTTAAGTTGAATGACTGAATGCTTTACACATATGGAGCTAGAGTGAATTCTGTGCATGGCTGCCTTCCACTCCTTTTCTGAAATATTAAAGGAGAAAGTTTGGTGAAATGACACCTTTTACTGGCTAATTAAATAGATTACAAATGCAAGCTTTCGAGGCAGCTAAGGCCTCTTCTGCCTTGAAAAGTTTGCATTTGTAATCTATTTAGTTAGCCAGTAAAAGTTGTCATTTCACCCTACTTTCTCCTGTATCAATCTATGGCTAACATGGTACAACACTCTACTGCTACTGAAATGTTAAGTAAGAGATCCTTTTCCCACTGTACTCTGGGATCTTTAAAAGGAAGGGACTTTAAAATTGTTTTATTTATTATAGAAATGCTGTCTGAGTCTTCAAGACTGAACATTATTTCTTCTGGAATAGAAATAAGTGCGAGGTGAGGAAAATTGGGCAGATTTCGTTTAGCAAAGTTTCTAATTTAGAGATAGGGGAAAAATATGTTTATGGGAAGCTAAATTTGGAGTATAATTGTTCATAGGATGCACAGACATTATTTATATACAAATCTCTAAACGATTTAATCCCAAATGTTTTCCAAACATTAAAAACAGTATAAGTTTGAGTGGGTAGAAAAAGGTGGTGCCACAGATAAAAGCTTCTCTAACTTGAAGTTCTTCCTACATTGGTTCCATATTCTGAGTGAAAGAAGGACAACTGAGTTGTTAGTATATTGACAATAACTTGTATCTACTGGTATACAAAGCAAGGAATATAAAGAAGTGCTGCAGGATTTCATTTCTATTGCAGACCAAGCTGGTGTGTGTTCATCTATTTGTGTCAATGTCCAAGTTTTGTGTACAAATCTTTTGTCATGCAGAAAATTATGATGACCTTCAAGGGGATTGAATAGTTTTGGACAAAAATGTATGTCTCACAGACTAGTGACATTAGTACAACATCCAGCTGGTTCTCTCTTTGACCTGGTGCTTCTAGGACAGGTGACCGCATAATGGAATATAAGGATTGAAATACTGCATTCATATTTTTTTATAGCGATATTAATGATGTATATATTTAAACCTAATAATAATAATAATAATAGATTTATTTATAACATGTTCTTTTTAAGCTCATAACACTTAACCAATACTCAAAACTGTTTACATTTCTAACCTACTGTATATACTCCTTCATTCCTTAATAGAACGTATTGTTTGATGAGCTGCTGATCAGTGTGTACAGCTCTTATCAGTTCCAGTCATGCTTTTGTTTACATCCAGACCTCAATGGGCATGGCCACTGTTATTTTCATGGTTCTCAATCCTGTGAAAAGCTTGAGAGGAGAGATGAGGCAGTAGTTTGTGTTAAGTCACCATTAGAGGAAGTAGCCACACGCTTTCTTCTGTTTGTGCTGTAACTGTAGTGGGGTGATGTGATCAGGATTGGCCGTTTTACTTTGGACAAACTGTAACACGTTTGTGCGTTCTAGGATTGGTCTTGTCTTAGAGTGCCATTGCCTCTTTTTTGCCAGGTTCTTTTTCTCAAAGTCTGCTAAGTAGACATGTCTAGTTGGCTATTTTGGTTGGAAGTGAGTTTGATTTGCAATCTCATGTAAAAATTAACAAGGCTGGCCAATCACCAGTTGTGGTAAAGACAGAGCAAAGACTGTGGATACAAGATGAATCTGTTTTTAGTAAAACTTAAAAGAGTACTTAATTTTACCAACAAATGCAGACCGTTCAGACCATCAAGCTATCAAGCTTGTTTGGGTAGGCAGTAGCTAATCCATTCCAAAATATTCCAAATGTTTTTTGGTGTTCAGGGACTTTACATCAGCTACATGGCTCTAGATTTCCACAAAATCTTTTTGTGAAGAATGGACTTTGAAATAAGCGTTGACCTATTATCTTTAAGGGAAAATCTAATCATGATTACATGTACCTTTACAAATTACTTTTCACATTATGCTTCCCACCAAACATGTACAGTATGTTTTTAAAAATATCCAAATAGTGAGACGGGACTTTCATCACATATGTGCAAAGAGAAGAGGCTACCGCCTTATATCTTCCACTTTGTGGAAACATAAAAAAGCAGCTGTAGAAACATTTATTCTGTTAGAACTAAAGAACTATAATAATTTGACTTCACTAAAACAAAGTAAATTGGGAAAAGGCATAACACAAGCTTTGAAAACAGTACAGACACATTGCTCTTAAGTGTTCTGACTATCATACAAATGGAGCAAGTTTGCCTTGATTTACATTTTAGCATAGCAAACTTTCATTTGTATTTTAGGAGAAGAAAACATTTTATGTGAGCTTTTCCCACTATTCAGACAGGTGACATTTCAAAAAGTGATATAATTATTCAGTAACTAAGCAATGTGCAAACAGCATAATTTTATCATCACACTTTTTAATAATCTGTTAATAAAATCCAAGGTAAACATTTGGTTTTTAGAGAATATTGTCTCCTACAATCAGTTTAGTAGGCACTACGCTCCCAGGAGTGTTCATTAGTAGGATGTTTCAAAAGTGATTTTCGAAGTTCAGCTCTCGAAGGAAATGACACATGAAGATAACTGTGAACTTGCCTTTGTTGCTGAGGCTTTATATTCTTATTATTTATGTAAAACAAACTCAAACACCATGCAGGTTATTGTGTTGTCAAGCAGATTTCAGGAGCCAGGCACTCTTGGTGAAATCCAAACTTTCACTTTGCAACAGGAGTCTCCAACCACATTCAGGCAGAAATATATTTTATATAACTTATAAAATAACTTAAAGCAAAAATGTGAAACCTGCCTGCTTTAGGGTCTGTCCAAAGGTTTATGGACAATTGAATGGAGTTTCAACACCCCTTTCAAGGCAATAAAATACTCCACACTTCAATGGGGGCTTCCCAAAAGTTTATGAAGTGGGTCTGTGTGGAATTGTGCCCATTCAGAAAAAAGAACATTTGTGATGTCAAGTGTTGATGTTGATTGAGAAGACCTAGCTCACAATTGGTCTTAACAATTCATTCTAAAGGTGTTCAGTAGGCTTAATGTCAGGACTCCGTGCAGGCCACTCGAGTTCCTCCACACCAAACTCATCAATCCATGTCTTTATTGAATTTGCTTTTTGCATATGGACCCAGTCATGCTGAAACAGAAAAGGGCCTTTCCAAAAGCTGTTTCCATTAAATTTTAAGTGTACAGTTGTCTAAAATATCTTTGTATGCTGTAGCATCAACAGTACCCTTTGCTAAAACCAAGTTGCCTAGTCCAAATCCTGACCATTAATTCCTCCTCCACCAAACTGTACAATAGGCACCATGCATTCCTGAAGGGTAGTGTTCCCCTGGCATCTGCCAAACACAGATTTGC
Organism: Erpetoichthys calabaricus; assembly: GCF_900747795.2. Classification (NCBI taxonomy): domain Eukaryota; kingdom Metazoa; phylum Chordata; class Cladistia; order Polypteriformes; family Polypteridae; genus Erpetoichthys; species Erpetoichthys calabaricus. The sequence continues at coordinate 196,189,700 of NC_041394.2, forward strand.
CCATCAGACTTAGTGAAGCATGATTCATCACTCCAAGTGAAGCTTGCAATTGCACATACTGTAATGATTATTGGCTTGTGTGCAGCTGCTTGAACATGGAAACCCATTTCATGAAGCTCCCGACACACAATTCATTTGCTGATGTTACTTCCAGAGACAGTTTGTGAGTGATGCAACAGAGGATAGGTGATTTTTACTTGCTGTGTGTTTCACCTCTCAACGGCCCCACTCTGTCAGTTTGCATAGTCTACCTCTTCGTGGCTAAGCTATTTTTACTCCTAACGTAGACACGTCCACGTCACAATAATAGCAGTTACAGTTTACTGGGGCATATCTGGCAAAGCAGAATTTCATGTACTGCCTTGTGGCAAAGGTGGCATTGCCACATTTAAAGTCGCTGAGCTTGTCAGTAGGACCCATTCTACTGCCAATGTTTATCAACAGAGATTGCATGGCTATGTGCTTGATCTTATGAACCTTTAATTAATGGGTGTGGCCGAACAACCTGAACTCAGTAATTTGGAGGCTTGTCCACATACTGTTGGCTTTATAGTGTATTACTGACTTTTTTTTTTTTTTACTAAGAATATATTCCAAATTTGTTTTTTTTTATTTGGAGCAGCTTATTACGCATAGTTAACTGGTAGTTAATTCAGGCAAAATAGGCACTGAAGTTCATAAATTTGAAAAAGCAAGTCAATAATTAGTAGAAGGAATTCACTATAAGAGGTACATGTCAGGGCCTGGTATGCAACTGTCGTTATGGGTCCCTCCTCTGTCTTAGCTTCACAGCTATTGGCCATTTGAGCAACACTGTTACTAACACAACATGACCAATGTGTCTTTGCATAACATTTCAACCCAAATGCAAAACATTATCAGTTTGTGTGTTTTTTTTTTTAACATTTCAACACAAATGCAAAAGATTATCAACTTGTATTTTGGAACACTGCAAACCAAATACAACAAACTATCCTTTTAACATCATGTACAGCACATACTGTATAGTAAATATCAGGCCCTATATTACTGCACTAATTTCTTCAGGACCCACCACAGAGATTCAACAGTTGCAAAGTTTTTAAAAACATCCACAAACCTCACTTGACACACAAGCTCCCTTTTGATGGACAGGATTGCATGACTTGTTTCGTCTTTCTTGTTACATCGTTGTGTGTAAGTACGTAATTTCTCCATGAGCAGAGTTTGATATTTAGGCTGGGGGGACCAGACAAATAATAAAAAATACAACTTTTAGAGTCACAGTCTTACTGCTAAATATTTATATGCTATCCCAAGTCAAATATCATAAATTGTTCATAATATAAAGTTACAATATAACTTAAATATCACAATAACACATTTAAAACTTTGAAATTACAAAAAAGCACTCAAGTACCTTTAATGATATGGAAATGACAGAAACATTGTTTTTTTAATAGTTTGTCTGATTATTTAATTGTGGCAAGATAAACACTTTCCTATTTTTAAATAAGTTACAAAATGTACAGTTTGCATAATATTTGGAGTCTTCTGGAATTGGGATAACTGTTTTGATAGACATGCAGGTTAGGGTGGTTGGTGATGCTAAATTGGCCCCTGTTGTGCGTAAAGACAGCACATTTGTGTCTTATAAACAACTACATTCCAAATTCAACTTTCATGCTACATATACACTTGTCTTCCTATTTGCGAATTTGAAATTTTGTTAAAAGAAACCTACCCAACTTTCCAGATCCCGCACCTCTATCAATCTCAGCTGTTGTGGAATAACTGAAATCTGGCTGAACTGAAAGACCGCTTTAGGCCTTTTGCGGGTAGCGTGGCATTAATAGTACAGTGCATAATGGATCCCTCTGTTCAGTTCAGTTCATCATCAGTAACCCCATGCAGCTGTTGCCACCAGTCTAGCTAATATTGGCACTGATCGCACCATTAAAAAAACAATGAATTTCAGTACAGATTGTCCCCTCCCTTCACAAGCCTGAGGCCCAGAACAAGTGTCCAAAACAACCCATTCCCCATCACCTCACCTCTGGTATGTCGCCAGCTCTGTTTGCTAAAAATTAGGAGAGTAGCTGGATTGAAAACATAGAGCAATTATGGCCTTCCAGGGTATGAGTTTGACACTCTTGCTTTACAATAATCTTAATGTTAAGTATGTAAACACACACTTTGCTACACTAATAGAGATACCAGAAGAACATGCATTAGTGCCTGAAAGGCTCAGGAATATGGTCTTTTAATAAACCCACCTTCTTGTCCTGTTTTCTTTTCATTTATTACTTATATAGTCTACTATCCTTAATGTTTTGTTTCCACCTTCCTAAATTCTATGTAACATCTCATAACTTATGAATATTAAACATTAGTTCAACTGCTACATTTTTGCCATTGCAGAGCATTTTAATTACTTCAGCGAGTTCAAACCCTCAAGGCACCGTAAGGCACTGTCTGTTCCAAGAAACAAATTAAAAAACTATTCAGAATTTTTCAAAGTGGTCGTTCCACCTCTTAACCATATCCCCACTGTTGTTGAGATAAAATTTGGGAACAGCCTATCTTCCCTCCTGAATTAATCAAACCTCTCTGCCTCAAAGATTTAGCCTATGGGATCACCAAATACATTCCTTCACTTTAGCCACTAGAACGGGTGACACCTTCCTGGCCGGCTGGGTTTGAATATCTCGTTTATGCCAATTTTGTTCATTATTCATAGTAATACTGTTGATTCTTTTGTTTCGTTATATCTTTGCATCTTTTATTACATTCCATGTGTTTTGTAGTAGTCCCGCAAGAGTCAGGGCCAAGTGCCCATTATCATCTGTGGACTGCCCTCAGCTATATAAAAGCTGTGGAAAACCCACAGTCCTTTGCTTTCCATTGTGAATGTATTTGTGTGGGCGGCACGGTGGCGCAGTGGTAGCGCTGCTGCCTCGCAGTTAGGAGACCTGGGTTCGCTTCCCGGGTCCACCCTGCGTGGAGTTTGCATGTTCTCCCTGTGTCTGCGTGGGTTTCCTCCGGGCGCTCCGGTTTCCTCCCACAGTCCAAAGACATGCAGGTTAGGTGGATTGGTGATTCTAAATTGGCCCTAGTGTGTGGGTGTGTTTGTGTGTGTCCTGCGGTGGGTTGGCACCCTGCCCGGGATTGGTTCCTGCCTTGTGCCCTGTGTTGGCTGGGATTGGCTCCAGCAGACCCCCGTGACCCTGTGTTCGGATTCAGCGGGTTGGAAAATGGATGGATGTATTTGTGTTGTGGTGAGCTTCTCTTGTGCTTTTTCTATGCTTTGTGATTTACTGGATTTTTTTAACCTGTGCTCTGTTTTTGACCAATCTTAGGATTCTGTGTTTTTAGGACTGAGTTTACTTTCTGATTGCCTATTTTTAATCATTTCCTTCTGTGCCTTTTGCCTGGTGCTCCTCAGAGCTTTTTTTGTGCCACAGATCATTTTTGTGTTGTGGAGGACGGCCAGGGTCCATGCCTGGCCAGGACGTCCCTTCTACTTATATTTCGGGGGAGCAGCCATGGACTCCTCAATACCTCTCCCGGGACGCTGGGTGGCAGCCTCCCTGGTTAATGATGATGCCTCAGTTTCCCACAGGGTTTCATGGGAGATGGAGTTCTTTCCAACCCTGTGGGGACCTGGGATGGCCGCCAGGGGGCCAGGCGGAGATAGTTAAGCCCAGCTGGTCTAATCATTGGGCCCACATGGAAGTGCAATTGGGAACAGGTGAGCAAGCACCAGGAGCACTCCTGGGAGGGCCATAAAAGAAGCCATCAACCACCACTCAGGGCCAGAATCGGGAGGAAGAGGATGAGGTGCCTGAGAGGAGTGGTGGTGCCAACGGAAGGATTGCTGTCAATTGCAGCCAATCCACTATAATCATATTTTCAAAGATCAACAGGCTAGAGGTTCGTCTAGAGGCCACTGGCCTCCCTGTGCATCTTCTGTTGCTCTCATAGGACCAGACCTTCAAAAAAGCCTGTCTTCTGCCTAGTCTTTTCAAGGAATACATTCACATTTGGGAACTGTACTCCACCAAGGAGGCAGGGGTTATTGCCACTTCTGGCGTTCCCTATCTGATCTTACTCTCTGTTTGGGTTGAAAGCCCTACAGTAGGCTTCATCATCTCTCTCTCTTTTGCTCATATTGGTGAGCCCTGTCTAATGTGCTTGTGAGTCGCTCAGCACACAAATACAGGGCATACTGCCACTGTATTTCCACAAAAACATAAACAGAACCTCTTCTGATACCAGTATGATTCTTTCCAAAAATTATTTGCAGAGTGTATTCTGCTGTGTGACTCCAGTTGTGCTCTTAGATCTCACAATCCCATCCAGATAGCACCCATTTGCATTAACATCAGTTGAGACATTCTGATTCAGAGTTAATAGCTTGTATAAGCTGAAGACGTATTACATCACCTTAGTATTTTTAAACATTCTGCATAATTTCCATCACCTTGCATGCTAAAGGCATTACATTTAATTCACCCAGGATTTCGTTTCAATTGCCATGTTGTGAACATCTGTATCAGGCCTTTCACTTGACTAGCAAAGCACTCATGCCTATTTATTTGCCTTGTCTGTAGTGAGTCCAAATGATGGTTGTATGTAGGTTCTTCATACCAAACTTGTTTGGGCTATATGAGCTACCAAATGTTCACCAATGTGTGCCAAGGTTCCTCTGTCCCAGGTAGTATTCAGTTTGCTTTACTGACAAAACATGATAGGAATTTAATTTGAGATTGCTCTATATCTGGCCCTTTCCCCTCAGCCCAATTTGCAATTTCAATCATTGAAGCTCACAAGTAATTTAATTTCACTTACAGTAGCAATGGATTCTCATATTGTTCTGTTGAACATCCATCCAGTCATCTGTCAATCTATACTTGTTTCAATAATTATATTATACTTCGCAGTTTGGGAGCACACAAGACACAAAAATAAAGCAACAATGGGTGGCGCACCAGTCTACTGCATTTTTTAAACTTATTTTTATCTTTGCAACACATATACTGTGGATCACCTTATTGACTCAGATCAGATTGGGAGGGGGGATTTTAGCATGACTGTTCCCTTCTCAGCTCCGAGATGATGCTCCTTGAGAGTGAAGGAGTCTGACCTCATCGCTCCGAGAAACCCTGCCACCCCTTGTCCAAATCAGATAAAGGTGGCCCTTCCCAGAAAATGGCATCTCAGCACCAATTTATTTTGATGCCAAGAGCTATTTCTTGTTGATTTGTCATTAAACATTGACATCCTAGCTTTTCTTTGGACTTTGTTTGTCCCTCGTACCCAATACAATATTACCATTTCTTTGATCAAATTCCTATATAGGCTGATGGTTTTGTATTGCTTTTCCTGAAACATTCCCCTGTAAAGAATGATGCATGCCAATATATTGTATTAAACACTTGCTCAGCACTTAACATCAAAATTGAACTTGAACATTGGAAATCCGAATATTAAACTGATCCACAGATCTGGTTACCTTACAATGATATAGATAAGTGTTTTCAGTTGTCAGCATCCTTGTGCTTGTTTTAGTAAAATCTATCAACTCTGCATACCTGAACTCACACATGTTTATGAAACGTTATCTTTCTACATTAACATTAGATTTTTTTGCCTTTTATCTGGTTTCATTACCTTTGCATGGCAGTAATTTAGAAGTGTGAAGTATGATGGATCTTTGAGCCGAATATGGTTAACTCACTTGGACTTAATGACTGTAACAATCTCCCTTCCCTGTTTCCCATAATCACCTAAATTGCACCATGCAATTAAATGAACATTAATACATTTGTGAGTGATGATTACATTTTGTATTGTAACAGTAATATGCTTTATTTTTCAGTACATTTGAATCACTAACAGTTGCCTGCTGATCACTTTGTATATACTTTTGTTTGTGGTATTTATCTTTTACATTAGTATACATTGTGAGTACATTATTGGTAGTAAAATGAGATGAAATGTGTCTACTGTTATACTGTATAAATTACAAAGACACACTTTTCTTTTTATCTCTCTTCTGCTTTACAAAGCTATAAACTTCCAGGGATTTTTTTTGGTTTTAATAAAAAATAATAATAATAATACATTTTATTTATTTGTAGGCGCCTTTCTAAATACTCAAGGACAATGAACAACAGATAAAACGCAGATTATAAACAAAACTAAAATGCAAAAATTAAAATCAGACAGAGCAATTGTAATCAAAGAGAAAAAGCAGTCTTAAACAAATGAGTTTTAAGTTAAGATTTGAAAAGTGAAAATGATTCAATATTTCTAAGCTCAGATGTTAGGGAGTTCCAGAGCCGGGGAGCAGAGCAACTGAGCACTCATTTGAAAAAAAAAAAGGGCGATGGACATTAATCTAAATGACATTCCCTTTGTTACAGTATCTATACCTGTTTTGTGCTCTTGACAGCGGATTTTTTGTGTTTTCATGTGGATGGTGAACGGTGCACATGTGGACAGGATTTTTTTTTTTAAACAAAGGAGGAAAACTCCTGTTTTATAAAATACCCGGGTATGTGTGGACAAGTCTTTAGAGAGGCTAAGCACATTCATGTACTTGTCTAAAGTTTTAATGTAGTTTTCTAATCCACAGTTTGTTTTCTCTTTGTATTTGGTGTTTTGCATTTAGGCTGTTCTTCTATTGATTATAACAAAAGCTCTATTACATTTGAAATCTTGTTGTGTGTTTTGTCATCAGGCTGTTCTCTTACTGAATATAACAAGTTTTGCTTTAAATTTTTTTGTCTGACGGCATGATTTATGTGCCAGCTTTTATGGGGATGTTGAGGGGGGCCCGCATACCTGTATTCGCTTAGGGTTGCCAAATCACTAAGCCCACCCCTGAATGAGTAGAGATACCACACATAACATGTCGACGTGTTGGAGATCCATGTAGAAACCCCATTTAATTTTCAAAAGTCAAATGTCAATTGAAAGAGAAATAGCTGTTAGAACAGTGTTTTAACAAAAAGAGTTAGTGCTTCTCTTCTTATTTTTCCTGAAAAGGTAAACACAACGCTTATAAACACTGAACAAACACAATTGACATTTTATGTAGCCCCACTACAAAAGCATAGTGGGGTAAAGACAGAATTGTTGGGTCTTTTCAAAAATCAGAAAGTATTTAGGCTTAAGTAAACTTCTGTTGCATTAACTAAAATAAATGGTATAATAGGGGCCAGCATCTACATTGGAAGGATCAGGAGCAGAGCAAGAATCAAACAAAGATAGGGCAGTAACTTTCAGCAAGAAAATTTGCACACGTCTTTGGCATTAGTGAGAAAAAAAACAGGATACAGAGAGAAAACCATTGCATACACAGGGAAAACATTCAAACTCCACATAGGCAGTGAGAAGGTTAAGATCTAAACCCTGTCTCTTAGAGCTGTGAGACATCAATGCTTGCTACTGCAGCACAAAACGGCAATAGCTAAACTAGTTAAAATATTACACACTGGCAGTTCATGAGGACAGACAGAAGACAGGTGAAATTTAATCAATGCTGAGATATTCAGTATGATTAATACAACCAAGAGAAGTTTGCAAACGTTTAGAAATAGAGTGAGTAGGAATACTGTACATTAATCAGTTAGAAATGAGTGGAAAGGTATTAAGCGGTTTCTGTAAAGATGTAATTTCCCCAAAATAAAGTCCATTCTATCTATCTATCTATCTATCTATCTATCTATCTATCTATCTATCTATCTATCTATCTATCTATCTATCTATCTCATTGTTTATCCACTAAAATGAATAAAATAATGGTGATTTATTTATAAATACTATCAGCAAAGTGTTATCTAAGGTAAACAGAGGCAGGGTGCCACAGTTTATGCATTGTTGCAATGGACTAGTGCCCCATCCCACCTATTCCTGACTTGTCCCCTATAAACCTGATTTGGATAAAGTAAATAATGAGATTGTTGTTATGTTAAAGAGAAGTATATTGTGCTCATAAAAATTACATTTAAATGCTCACTATTAAGGTGACAATTTATAAATAACAACATTGCTCCCCACAGTCATTGATGCCTTGCATTGTCCTTAACTGAGTAATCCAAAGGAGCCTTTTGTGGCTTTGTAAGTTGAAGTGGGGATCTTGTTGCAGTGATCTGACTTACTATATGACACAACTATTAAAAGCATTGTACCTTGCTGGAACAAACTTCTCATTTAGCACTTTGTCTTTTTTATATGCTATATATGTGCCTAAAACTATTTTTTCTTGTCTAATTGTAACATAGCCAGCCATTTGAAATACTTCAGACTTTCATTGCTGGTATTCATTTCTATCTTATTAAATGGCTGTGATTACACTGCTATTAACATGAGATAAGGGCTTGCTGATTTGTGCAAATTGCCATCTGCTGGCACTCATGAATACTGATTCCAAATGAAATGGTGGAGTTCTCACCCAAACACTTAAGGCAGTTACTCATAAACTGATTAATGCACACCAAACTGTTTCTAGCCTTTCAAGCATCTTCCCAATCCCTATGAATGTCTTTTTATTCTTAGCCTAGCTCCTACAATTGATTTTCCCTGCTTGGATTAACACTGTAATGTTAAAACGGTACTTTATTCTGTCGTATTTCTCTTCATTTTAAATGTGCAGATTTTGGTCAAGGCTCATCCAAAACACCTCAAACATTTTGTCATTAATCATGGGATAAGTCTATTTGCAGAAAAAAATGAAAAATATAAATAAATATAAGGATGTTTTAGAGTTACTGACACACTGCTGCCTCACTGATCAAGTGCCTACCATCTGAATTAGTAGCTGTCTGTGTGGAATTTTTTCCAGGTACTGTAGTTTTTCTCATATAGTCAAGCAATATGTGTACTGTATTAGCTGTGACTGGATTAGGCAAACTTTAGAATGTTACATTGTTTTTTATTTGTGTAATAAGAGCTATTTGACTTAATTTCAGGCCTAATTCAGTTACTATCTCTAGTATTAAATCTAATAGTGCATTTAGTTCTGATATTTTCACATTCATTAGAGGAAACAAAAAAATCACTTAACAATTTTCAAGGCTCAACCACTCTATTTTAGATGTGTTGAAGATCTGAAATCTGATAAGATATAAGGAGAACTTTCAGAAATACTGATATCAGTAAATGTACAATATATTTTTTTTGTAATCAAATTTTCATTGAAATACAAAAGAAACACTTTAAAGGGGAACACAAGCCATTCTGAGAGGAATTACAATAAAATAAAACCCCATGCTCGGCATACCACCCCACACACTACCACCCCATAATACAACCCAAAGCTGCTACATTAAAATGAATCTTCTTCTTCTTCTTCTTTCAGCTGCTTCCATTAGGGTTTACCACAGCGGATAATGTTTTTCCATATCTTCCTGTCCTCTGCATCTAGCTCTGTTATACCCACCACCTGCATGTCCTCTCTCACCACATCCATAAATTTTCTCTTAGGCCTTCATCTTTTCCTCTTAACTGACAGCTCTATCCTTAACATCCTTCTCCCAATATATTCATCATCTCTCCTCTGATGCACATGTCCAAACCAACGCAATGTCACCTCTCTGATGTTGTCTCCCAATCGTCCAACTTGAGCTGAGTCTCTAATGTACTCATTTCTAATCCTGTCCATCGTCGTAACACCCAATGCAAATCTCAACATCATTGACTCTGCCACCTCCAGCTCTGCCTCCTGTTTTTTTGGTCATTATCAACACCTCCCACCCATATAACATAGCTGGTCTCACTACCATCTCATAGACCTTCCCTTTCACTCTTGCTGGAACTCACCTGTCACAAATCATTCCTGATACTCTTCTCCACCCACTCAACTCTGCCTGCACTCTCTTCTTCACCTATCTTCCACAATAACCCCATTACTCTGTACTGTTGCTCCCAAGTATTTAAACTCACCCACCTTCACCAACTCTACTTCCTGCATCCTCACCATTCATTCCTCTGACCTCTCTCTCATTCACACACATGTATTCTGTCTTGTTCCTACTGAACTTTATTCCTCTCCTCTGCAGAGCATATCTCCACCTCTCTAGAGTCTCCTCAACCTGTTCCCTACTCTTGCTAGAGATCACAATGTCTTCCGTAAACATCATAGTCCCTCGTACATATCCTGTACCACTTTTATGTACTTCTCTGCCACTCCCGACTTCCTCATACAATACCACAACTCCTCTCGAGGCACCCTGCCATATGCTTTCTCCAGGTCCACAAAGATGCAATGCAACTCCTTCTGGCCTTCTCTATACTCCTCCATGAACACCCTCAGAGCAAAAATCACATCTGTAGTGCTCTTTCCCGGCATGAAACCATACTGCTTCTCATTAATTATCACATCCTTTCTTAAAATTAATAGCAACAACAAAAGTATAAAGGAGCCCATGAGGACTGATAAATAAGGGAACAGCACAACATCCACCCCATTAAAGAGAAGATTAAGGTTGCAGCCAGGAGCTGGGTGCATCTGTGCTTGGACCAGCTGTACCATATCTGTTCATTTATCAATATACAGTAAGAGCACGATGCTCCATTAATCGCTGCTGACAGCTCTGAAAGGATCAGATTAAGAAAGGAAGACTTCCAAACAGAAAAATAAAAAGAATCAGGAGATTACCAGCAAGAAGCAAGGGCAATTTTTCAAACAATTGTCCCTAACGCAAATAGCCTCTGCTGAATAATAGATAAATGACTTGGGAAAACGTCTAGAAGTAGGAAAATGTGGGGAAGCAAAGGGATGCTAACAGAGAGTACGGAAGTAAGATAATCAGACATTCCAGACCAAAAAACTGAAGGACAGTCCCAAAATATACGCATAAATGTGCTTGGGGTGTTCAAGGAGCAAAAGTGACAATTTAGGTCATATGACAATCACCAAGCGTATTATTTACAGGGGGTAATATAATTGGTGGATGACTTTAACTTGAGTTTGTTGGTGATTAGGATTTATTGAAACCAAACAGATGTTTTTTTAATAACTAATGTATTTTACCTCTTTTTTTGACAATGATATATAAATAGTACTTAATGATGAACCAATGATTTATGGCCAACTGGATCACAGTGAAGCTTAGAGTTTTGCTTTGCAAAAGATTTTACAAAACTATAGTATTTTGCACCCTGTGATGGACTATTGCCCTCTGCAGGGATTGCACCTGCCTTGCACCCTATGTGGGCTCCAGCTTCCCCTCAACCCTGCTTAGGATGAAGTGACATTGGAAGATGGATGAACAGATGGTACTTTGCAGTCGGGAAATTTTACAGAACTTGCATGGGAAGAAAGGAATGTAGTTGCTGCCTTAGTGCCTTCCCAGGTGCCCTTGTAGGTAGGATGAGACCCAAAGCCCATCCCAGTAGTCAATCAGCAAGGGTGAGGTATAGTAGATATGGTGTTGCTAGTGTGCTCCTCTAAATAGTTGCCAGGAAACATTTGTGTTTTTGGCAGGGATATTGTTTTTATTGTTCTGTGGTTTGCAGCGTAGAGAATTGTTTCTGCTGTGTCCATGGTTGTCTAGTGACCCAAATGGCCCATTTAAGGTCTAATACATTTTGTTCCTTTGTAATTTTGGGGGTGACAGATGCTTGTACTTACTGTAGGAATACTAGGCACTGGTAACTCTTTTGTTACCCTTTTTGCTTTTGTCCCCCTGCTCAGTTCTGCTGAGATTTCTGCTGGAAGGGATTTTTGGCCTCAATTCTTGTAGTTTATTACTTTGTCATTATACATCATTTTAGTGAGTTTCACATTTTGCAATTGGGAAATCGCATGCAAAACTAATTTAAACATCAATTACACAAAACTGTACACAAAACTAAACTTGGCTCTTTCACTGATCATTAATTTTATTTTTGAATGGATTGTGTTTTTATATATTTAATGTGATCTGAAGGCTGATTAAAATTTAATAAACAAAACCATCATGTTTCATCAGCAGTAGAGATTCTAAATTGTCAAAAAATAATGTTTTTCTGTCAAACAAAATGACTGTAAACTCTATACAGCTTTATTGTATGTTGTTGTAAAATAGTTTCTACATGTAAATGGTGTGTGCTTAAACTCAGTGAAAAACTTGAAAGGAAACAAAATATACTTCAAAGCCTCAGAGCTATAACATTAAATTCACAACAATTAAGGATTTGATACAGATCTTCTATTAGTCACTTATTGCTATTTAACTCAAAGTCTTTTGTTACCATCTTGTTATATAACGGTAACTGATAGATGTATCTAGATAACCCCCTGTTAAAGTGTTACTGATTAAACATTATTAATTACATTTTATAAAAAAAATCTTTTAAACTTATCATCTGATGTTAACAATTTAAGTGTATAAGTAGACTGGTAATAAAGTACCATTGAAAGGACAAAAGATTCAGGCAAAAAACTGGAATTAAGTGTGCAAAGGAAACAATTAATTTGCACGTGTGATGGATTAAGTTGAGAGGCTAATCTATTCACTAAAGCCCTAAGCTATTCTAAACCCTACCGAAGAACACTTGTGTTCCAAATTAAGTTATTTCCTTGAGAATTAACAACTGACTTCAACAAAATACTGCTAAAAGCAGAATGCGTTGTTTATTATAAGCACTAATTAAATGCAATCAGGGTGTACTGGCGATGCTAAATTCACATTTGAATGGAAAATGCCATCAATTAATCCAATAACAAAATAACATGATTGAGTGAGATTGAAACCAATAGCAGAATAAGAGATTAATTATGTGCCAACAAAGTAAGCAGTAAAAATTTCAAAAGATTTTAAATATAAATAAGATAATGTGAAAGATGAGCCCAAATCTGCCTCATACTCGAACTTTAGCAGTTGAGTTACACATGTATTTATTTTACTACACTTAAATAATGAACATTGTACTGATTCTTAAAAGCATATTCTGTGAGTCATGCTATTTTAAATTCTGTCCGTAATGTTTTGAGCATAGTTACCATTAATTTAATAAATATGACATATGTTATGCTTCTTGTATCTTTTAAATCAAAATGAGCCTCATCTACATTTGAAATGCCTTTTACATACAGCAATAGATCTCAAAGAATTCTTGCTGTGGCATGAGTCTGTGTCTAATAGCATTTCATTAATACAAAACGGATGGCTGCCATGATAATTCTTTGACCTATCATCTGCATTGGATTTGTTTTATTCAACAACAATTTTAACATGCTGTCTTAGCCTATCATTCCCATAATACAATGGCCTTGTCCAAATATAGAGTACCTGAACCTAGTACCTTTCATCTTTTTCGTTTTTACTTTAATGTATGCCGCTCATACAGAATACCACAGAAAACAGACAAGTCAATAAAAGTATAAGAAAATCACATTCATGCTTCTTTTCTCACATTTATGTTTAACTTTGCCAATTGAAGCAGACACAAATAATGACAAGGACTATGTCTGATAAATTCTTTTCCTGATCCTGGTAAGTGCAGTAAGCAGATGAAATAGTAACAGAGTCAAAAAATGAACCAGTTTCAAAAACAAAGAATTTACAACTTTAAAATGAACAATAACCTTAGCAGCTTCCTTGTCTAGTATAACTTTCCTATAGTTCAACATCCTAAGGTATGTATGTATTTTTCCACTTTGTGGCAGAGCTGGGAAGCATGAGGTCTCAGATACTTGCTCAGAAGGAGAGTTATCCACAAATGGCACTGCACAACCTGTTACAATAATTTATTCTTCGAAAATTTGAAAGAAGTGAGAGATTAAAAATAGGCAAGTGCTCTTAGCAAGACGAATCTGTTATATTTTAATAGGTCTCAATTACCACATATATTTCAAGTAATTATTCTGTAATTTCTTGTTTAGCTACAACCATACATAATTAAAATGCACTTAATGTTTAACTTGATTGACTGTATAAGCACAGTGTACAATGAGGTATGGAATATTACTGGGCAACTCATACTTAAAAATGATATTATTCATGTTTTATTGTAACAATGCATGACTCCGTGCATATTAACTTTCTTATTCTCTCTATACTTATTTACCTTTTTACTTTGTAATCACTAATTCCTTTTGAGCTGTAAAGAAAAAAGTCCATGTTATCTTTTCCCTTCGATTATGTGTGATTAGTGAAATGTTGTTTATTTAATCTGTGTATAAGTTTTTTTTTTTTATGGATTGGGGTGGAGCTTTGTGGAAACATTAAAAAGATAATGAGGTGCACCATGGGTGTTTTGCTTTTTGAAGGTGTAGCAAAATCATTCCATCTTGTGAGAGTGGCAGCTGAGACCTTGATCTGTGAGCTGTCTTTTCTGCTAAGACAAAAAATTGACAGTATTGTTCACCTAAAGGAAACCTCAAGCAAACAGCAGACCAAATATGACTGTGTAAAGGGAGCTACTAAAACTTCTTATTGTTTTATTGTATTATTCAAAAGACTCTGAGCCACAGCCAGACACCTGCTGTCTACTAACTAGAATGGAGCTCACGAAGGAGGCATAGTGACGTGTTACAACCTCTCTCACTGTGCCGGTCAATGAGATGACATTTAGCAAGATGTATGCATGAGCCTCTGTCTTTTTTAAAATGTACACAACCATATACAATTTTTCTGTCATTTTGCCCAATTTCCAATTATATGGATAAATCAATAAATTAAATTAAATAAATGGAAACTACATTTGTAGGAAGTTGAGTCAGTTTAGTCTTTAGTTGGACATGATCAGACCGAATTCCTAGGTGATATAAGCCATAGCACATCGTTCAATTTATTAATTTATTTACTTTGTATTGTCTTTTTTGATTTTGTATTTCCCAATCTTATACATTTTCTCCGTACTGCAGTGTTGTATTGATAGTTATTTCACTTATTCACAAGAATAATGCATTACCAAAATATTTCTTCCATTATGTGCAAATCATTCTGTATAAATCTGCAAGTTCTGTATAAATAACTTCTTTCACTCTCTGCATCTTCCTCCTTTATCCATTATGGTGGCTGTTGTATTTGCAATACTACTGGTACTAATAAAAGAATTTTCACAAGACAGTGCCAATTTCTCTGGATAATCAAAACATCACTGGTAATAGAATTTTAAGTTATAATTCTTAAACAGTGAATAAAAATAAAAACTTGACAAATTAATTTTTCCTTAGTCTATGTGAGATTGTTATACCAGTGGTGAGCCCCTGCAGCCAGCTTAGACAAGGTGTTCAAACTCTCAACACAGACATGGTCTATTCCAATATATAATTGTACTTGGCATTCATCTCAGTCAGCTTAGACTGTGTGGCAGACGACCAGGGACCTTGCCCCACCAGGACGCATGGAGAAGGGAAGGACCAGGAGAGGGGCAATATCTTCCCTGGGGCACAAGAGGGCAGCACCCCTGGATAGCATCAGGGCCACGGACAACCTTGTGGGGATCCATGGCCACTGTCAGCGGGAACCAGGACAGCTCCGGAGACTTGGCATACAGCACTTCCGCCACAACCGGAAATGCTGCCAGAAGAGCAGCTGAACTCACATGCAGCACTTCCACCACACCCGAAAGTGCTGCTGGAAGTTAATTAGGAAGCACCTGGGGCACTTCCTGGTGCAGTATAAAGGGGTCCACCTCACTCCACTTGGGGAGCCGGAGTCGGGTGGATGAGGACGGAGCTTGCAAGAGAGGAGTGGAGGCGGCAGTAAAGGCAAGATGACTTGAGAGAAGTAAAAAGGACTGAGCTGTTGTGGCTGTGTTGTTCTGCAGGAAATAAACTTGTGTGTTTCAATATCGTGTGTCTGTGTTTGTGTGTGTCAACTGTCAAAAATATGTCCTGAATTGGATACTATTTGTCAGAGACTATTAAAGCATCCACCTACCATGGCAATATGTTTTGCTTTTTTATCTTGCTTAAACTGTATTGGACTTAAACTTTTCAAGTCTATCACATAACCTAATAATTACTGTGAATCCTCATTCATTGATAATTCTTTATGGAATAAACATCAAATGAAACAGTAACATTCCAGAATTCATAACACACACTCTTCTTTTTTTGGCTGCTCTCGTTAGGGGCTGCCACAGCGGATCATCTTCTTCCATATCTTTCTGTCCTCTGCATCTTGTTCTGTTACCCCCATCACCTGCATGTCCTCTCTCACCACATCCATAAAACTTCTCTTAGGCCTTCCTCTTTTTCTCTTGCCTGGCAGCTCTATCCTTAACATCCTTCTCCCAATATATTCAGCATCTCTCCTCTGCACATGTCCAAACCAACGCAATCTCGCCTCTCTGACATTGTCTCCCAACCGTCCAACTTGAGCTGACCCTCTAATGTACTCATTTCTAATCCTGTCCATCCTCGTCACACCCAATGCAAATCTTAGCATCTTTAACTCTGCCACCTCCAGCTCTGCCTCCTGCTTTCTGGTCAGTGCCACTGTCTCTAATCCATATAGCATAGCTGGTCTCACTACCGTCCTGTAGACCTTCGCTTTCACTCTTGCTGATATCCATCTGTCACAAATCACTCCTGACACTCTTCTCCACCCATTCCACCCTGCCTGCACTCTCTTTCTCACCTCTCTTCCACAATCCTCATTACTCTGTACTGTCGATCCCAATTATTTAAACTCATCCACCTTCAACTCCACTCCCTGAATCCTCACCATTCCACTGACCTCTCTCTCATTTACACACATGTATTCTGTCTTGTTCCTACTGACCTTCATTCCTCTCCTCTCTAGAGCATACCTCCACCTCTCCAGGGTCTCCTCAACCTGCTCCCTACTATCGCTATAGATCACAATGTCATCAGCAAATATCATAGTCCACGGGGACTCCTGTCTAATCTCATCTGTCAACCTGTCCATCACCATTGCAAATAAGAAAGGTCTCAGAGCCGATCCCTGATGTAATCCCACCTCCACCTTGAATGCATCCGTCACTCCTACTGCAGACCTCACCACAGTCACGCTTCCCTCGTACATATCTTGTACAACTCTTACATACTTCTCTGTCACTCCCGACTTCTTCATACAATACCACAACTCTTCTCAAGGTACCCCGTCATATGCTTTCTCCAGGTCCACAAAGACGCAATGCAACTCCTTCTGGCCTTCTCTACACTTCTTCATCAACAACCTCAGAGCAAACATCGCATCTGTGGTGCTCTTTCTTGGCATGAAACCATACTGCTGCTCACTAATCATCACCTCGTTTCTTAATCTAGCTTCCACTACTCTTTCCCATAACTTCATGCTGTGGCTCATCAATTTTATCCCCCTGTAGTTACTACAGTCCTGCACATCCCCCTTATTCTTAAATATCGGCACCAGTACAATTCTTCTCAACTCCTCAGGCATCCTCTCACTTTCCAAGATTCCATTAAACAATCGGGTTAAAAACTCCACTGCCATCTCTCCTAAACACCTCCATGTTTCCACAGGTATGTCATTTGGACCAACGGCTTTTCCATTCTTCATCCTCTTCATAACTGTCCTTAACTTCCTCCTTGCTACTCCGTTGCACTTCCTGATTCACTTTCTCCACATCATCCAACCTTTTCTCTCTCTCGTTCTCTTCATTCATAAGCCTCTCAAAGTACTCTTTCCATCTGCTCAACACACTCTCCTCGGTTGTGAGTACGCTTCCATCTTTATCCTTTATTACCCTTACCTGCTGCACATCTTTCCCAGCTCAGTCCCTCTGTCTAGCCAGTCGGTACAGGTCCTTTTCTCCCTCCTTAGTGTCCAACTTCTCATATAACTCATCATACATTTTGTCTTTAGCCTTCGCCACCTCTCTGTTCACCTTGCGCCTTATCTCCTTGTACTCTTGTTTACTTTCTGCATCTCTCTGACTATCCCACTTCTTCTTTGTTATCCTCTTCCTCTGTGTACTCTCCTGTATTTCCTCATTCCACCACCAGGTTTCCTTTTCCTCCTTCCTCTATCCAGATGTCACGCCAAGCACCCTTCTTG